>NC_142065.1:155483753-155716253 GCF_059756535.1 Pantherophis guttatus
TTAATGAACTTTATCCACTGAAGTAGCTTTTTTCTTATTATTTGCTGTTTATATGTATCTCTTACTGAATGTTTGAAAACTTTGTGAAGATTTCTGTAGGAAAGAGAATGGATGTTGAGCAGTATTAGCCTTAATTCCAAGACTAGACGTCAAAATAACACCTGGAAAGAACATTCTTGTCCAAACCTGTGCCTTTAAATTTGTGAATTCTTCCTCTACTTGAAAACATGTTCTGCTTCTACCAGAGACTCTGCAGTATTTTGTGAAAAGAAAAGTATCTAATGCTAGTATTCTTCTTTGGTAGCATCAAAATGCTTGACAACATTCAATCTTTAAATGGCAAGTGTGTTTCTGTTGTTTCTGTGTTTGTGCACTTTAATTTAAGTGAGACTGTGAACAGCATTTGTTTGTTGTGTTCATTGCAGGAGCTATTAATCACTACTGTAATGTATTGTTTGTCATTGTGAGCTGAGAACTTCTCAAATTCTGAACATTACTCAATATTTTTTTCCTTTGGATCTGTGCTAAAATAAGAATTAAAATGGAGAGCTACAAATGCCTCTGAGGGAGCATTCATACCATTATTGCTTTTGTAAAGCTCTGAAGTTACCTCCACACTGTGGCCTACTATTTAGAGTTGATTTAGAGATGGATTGCTAGAGTGTCCACCAAGGTGTATATACCAGTATTTTTAATTCTTTGTGAGTACATCTGGTATAATTATCCAAAATGTAAGAAATGGATTCACATCTGTCTTTCATCTGACATTTGTGCCCTGCAATGTCAGTAAGGTTGGATATATTTGGATGAGATGGAACTAAACTTCTGCTAAGATCATTACTGGCAATCTTTTCTTCAGTGATAGCTGGAGGACTGCAATCTTCCATGTTAATAGAAAGAAAATGTTTGACTGCATTTGGAAAATGAATGGCTGGACAGTAAAACCCAACCGAAAGGGCCATTTATTTGAGCCGACATCTTCAGTATAAATATTTGTACCTTGCAGCAACATTCCTTTTTCAAAGCAGACATCGCACATATTGTAAATGTTTATACATTTTCAGTGCTAGGTTAAAGCTGTTAGGATTCAAGTTGTAGCAAAATTCTGATTTCTGCTCGGATTTCTCATTCTGAGTTGCTCATCTCTGATTTTTTCGCTATTCCATTGGCACATCAGTTTTGCTTTACTGCAAATATTAGGCATGGACAGCACATACTACTTATAAAAAAGGGACTTTGGAACTTGCTTCAAAATAAGAGTTCCAGCTGCAAACTTCTTTGTTTCTTATCCTGCTCTGCCATTTCCACCTATCTTTTATTCAAATTTTCCCCAACGTTGGTACGCACTAGGTTTCAATGAGTTGATGGCTTAGTCAACTTGCAAACTATTAGTCTTGCAAACTATTTTAATATCTCACCTATATTAATCCAGTCAGCGTCCTAGAAAACTGCTGGGAAAGGTTAAAAGTTATAATCCATATAAATAAATGAAAGGTGATCAAGCTGGGGAAGGCTGTTCTACTCATTGCAGCTAGCCTAGTTTTTCAGGGAGAATATATATTTATATAGTCCATGGCTGTATTTTTGTTGCTGTGTAAGTGTTTAATTAGGTATTTGACATTTAGCAAGTATCTGCCTAATGGTTCACTGAACCTTACTTCCTCCTTCAGCCTTGGTAATCTTTGGGAGTTAAGATCTGAATAGAATACTTGTACAAATACTTCAGTTGTAAAGATATTTCAGTTGCTTTCTGTTATATGCCTTTCTTCGATCCATACTGCTGCATCAGCACTAACAGGGATTTTTTTTTTTAATATTATTATAGCTAGTTTATCCTTGCATTTTTGGATTACAGTTAGACTTGTTTATGCCAGGGATCAGAAGATACACATTCATGTGTTTTGAGATGTGCTCAGTGCAAGGACAAAGGAGGAAATGTGTGTAAAAGCTGCCAAATAACTTATTACCCAATAGGTTTGTGCCAGTAATGTTTTGTTCTTTGCAATTTGTGGATTTATTGCTTCTTAGTTGTGAGATAATACAGAGAACATTATGTCTTGCAAGCAGGTTTAATCTTGCCTGTTTTATCCAATGATGTTAACAGTATAAAATTGGTTGCATCCAGACTAAGCTTTTTGTTTTAATATAAACATCCTCCCCTCCATCACGTGTGATTCGCCTGTGTTTTCCACAACTTCAGTTTCCTCCTCCCCTTTTTAATGCAGCAACTTAGTTATGGATGTAAACTCATCTCAGCCTCTAATCGACAGGACCCATTGGAAGAATGAATAGGAGTTTATTTATTGATTTATTTGTATCCCGCCTGTTTTATTTTTACAAATAATGCAGGCTGCAAATATATCTAATACAGCTTTCTCCTCCTATTTTCCCCACAATGATGATTCTGTGAGATGGGTTGGGCTGAGAGAGTGACTGGCCCAAAATCACCCAAATGGCTTTCTCTCCCCCCACCCCCAACTCTGAAGCACCTGGAAGATTCAGAGCTGTTTGTTTGATTTAAATGTTTGCAGCAGATATTATTTTAGCTTTGAATTTTTAAAATATTATAATAGGAGTCTATTAACATAGGAAGGGGAGGTAATGCATTATACTTTTCTTATACTCTTATCCCCCAACTTAGCTCTTTCCATTGTGTGTTTTGTGTCTTAATATGCAGTTGTAGCTTTATAAATTCAGAGGCTTTATGTATTTTATTTGTAATATAAGAATTGTGGAACATGCATGCACCCTCTAGATGAAAAACTGTCCCATTCAAGATAGAAGGGAACCTTTTGATGTTTTATTGCACTCAGCTAAAGGTGAAATGCAAGAACATAGGGGTCATGAGAGAAAGCCCCCATCTTACTGGCAAATCTTTGCCTATCTTGCTCGAAGAAGCAATTCTATACCTCTTCCTTTCTTCCTTATGCTGATCTTCTCTGGGTTACAATTAGATGAATAATGTGGTTGCAAATTAGTAGTGTGTAATAAATTCTCTACTGTATAAAAAGTTGCAAGATGTTTTATTATGAGTTGCATTAATTGGATTTAAAAGAAAACATTTGTCAAACCTATTCATTTGCATTGGTATCAATAAGATAATGCTTTGTCAGTCCACTCTACATTTATGTTGATAAATCTATTGGCTCATGAAAATTAAAACATGTTTTGTTAATTTCAAGTGAATAATTTAGAACTTAAAGCCATGCATGGGAATGGAATTTAACATTGAGCACAGCTTTCTCATTAGTGATGTGAAACCTTCAGTTAACAAAACCAGAAAACATTTTCTTGTCTTCATTTTGCATTCTAAGCAGCTTATGAAGCCACAGTTTTGGGGTCACTGTGGAACTTGGTAGGCTTTCTAAATAGTTACTGGATGACATTTTTCACAATCCTTTATGTTGTGTGCTTAAATAAAATGGTATAATTTTATCCTTTGGATTTTAAAGTTAGTTAGAACAATTTTCAGTCTTGTGTTCCTAGTGCAGTGCTGACTAGAGAGCAAATGTAGTTGTAATACTTAGCTATTTTTAGCAGTCAGGCTTGTTAGTATTGTTGAAAACAAAGGCAAATATTTAGCCAGTCATGGGAATATCTAGAAACAGGAAACTTGGAACTGCTAAAATGATGTGGTCATTTTGTCTCATAATTTGGCTTAGTTTTTTTTAAAATTGTAATTAACGTTTCATGCTACATTTGTTTTAAATATAGCAGTATCTCCAAAAAAGAGAATATCATTTGATATCAGATAGATCTGAACATCTCTTTGGAAAAACAAGGTATTTCTTAACATAGTTTTATTAGGTTGAAAGGGGACAAAATCATAATGATTTCAGTAAGGGTACAGGATTAATTTTAGCTTTAAATTCATGGTATCTCTGCTAAAGAATAAGAAACCAGAAGTAATTATTTATGTAAGGCTGAACTGATGTTTATATCAGTAACTATAATTGATATTATTAGCAATTAGCAATTCCTTTTTGATACAATACTTCTGTCAGAGTGTATTGGTCCTTGGTTCTCTTGCATTGTCTTCTTTGAGCTATATTTCCATTTTCTGCAGAAAATACTTCGTCAGCTTGCCTGATGCTGCTCATTGCTGATGACCTTTTATACATGCTACCTTCCCTGACCTGTGCTCTTAACATACTACCTGTGCATCTCTTATGCATTTTAGCTAACCCTTGATATTCTAGAGATGTTTCTAAAGTTTGGTTTCAGCAGAGACAAGTGTGACTGTTGGACTTTGGCAATTTTCCATTAACCAGCCAAGCATACAGCATTCTTTTCACTTATAGAAAGTGTACTATGGACATTCTGTTAATGTTCATTCCTCAAGCAGTTGGAATGTTTGGGAACATTTTGTGATACTGAACTCAGAGTCAGTTTCAGAAGCCTGTGTGCTGCAAGTAGGGTATAATATACATTGCTACTATTTCCACTGTGGAAATTCTTTTTGTCAGATTGCAATTCTTGATATAGCTGTCCTATAATTATACTTTTCCTTGGTTCATCTAGAAATATAATACATACAAGCCATGCCTGTGGTATTATTAGTATTTTGGATGTATTGAGATAAAGGCTTATGGAAAAGAAATGCTTCTATAGTTCTTTGTTCCTTTTGATTTCCAGGCATTTTATGCATTCAGAGTTTATTCTTGTGCAAGTCTTGTTTAACTACACTTAGATCAAAGTGGCACTAGAAAACCCCCGCAACTATACTTATTCTCACATTTAACTCTTTCTTCCTTGAAAAGGGTGATGGAGGATTTTAAAGGATTTATCCTGTAGTATTCTATATGGTGAAATCATACTTACTCCTATTGTGTTAATACAGCTAGGTTGAAATTGGCAAATAGATTAATTAGAGTTTCCAAATGTTCTTTCTCGATGTTCTAATAATAGTGTGATTGCATTTCAAGTTGTGTAATAGATTGGTAACTACAGTCATAATCTGAGTTGAATGAGTAAGCATCTTTTAATTTGTTTTACCCAAAATACATGGTTTTGTAAACTATTTAAAAACCTTAGCAGCTTTCTTCTATGAATTACTGGTATGCCATGGAAAATGTGAGAAGACTAGTATTAAGTGAGTGTTCTTATTTATTAATATATTAGTATATTTGGGGGACAAGAGAGTAATGGTTCAAAAGCATATTTTTATTCAGTGTTAATATTTTACTGTTTTAAAAGGCTATTCTTGGCTAACAATAAAACAAAATAAGAAAATGCAAAATCAATTTTACTTTTAAAAACATATAATTGAATTAAAAACAAATAAACAAGCAGCAGCAGTAAGAACTATCTTACTAAAGAAATAAAAAATAAAAACACATCCAATTAAAATATCAATAGCACTTAGACTTATATACCGCTTCACAGTCCTCTCTAAACAGTTTACAGAGTCAGCATATTGCCCCCAACAATCTAGGTCCTCATTTTACCAACCTTGGAAGGATGGAAGGCCGAGTCAACCTTGAGCCGGTGAGACTTGAACTGTTGAATTGCTCTCAGTCGGCAGTGTTGGTCTGCAATACTGCATTCTAACCACTGCATCACCATGGCTCTTGAGTTGAAAATGATTCAGTTCAAAGCAAGAATATGTGGAGAATACTCTGAAGGAGGAAATATCTTCTGGTCTAAAGAAGGGTTGGCAGCCTGATGCCTTTCAAATAATTTGCACTTCAATTATCATACTCCTTTGCTATCTTAGATAGTGTCACATGGGACTTGAAAATCAAACAATTAGGATGGTATCAAATGGTCTATATTCAATTTAAAATATTGTTCATATTTTAGGGAATCAGAATGATCATTTCTAGTTTGTTTATCTACTTGTAGAACAGGGAGGAGCAAAGAAAGAGTAAATGGCTGTAAGCCCTAGCAAGTTATGAATACGTGGTAGGCAAGAAACCTTCATTTACTATGCAGTACAGCCACAACTGTCACCATATATATGTGGTGGTCTCTCTGCTTTCAGGAGGATCTTTACCCCTTTCTACATTGCAGTCACTTGACTTCTGTATGAACTATAGGTAGTCCTCTACCTATGACCACAATTGAGCCCAAAATTTCTGTTGCTAATTGTGATGTTTTTTAAGTGATTTTACCACCTTGCTTGCCACAGTTGTTAACAGTTCCCCCAGCACCTGGATGAATCGTCGTATCTGGATCCGTTCCAGTCAGGCTTCAGGCCTGGGTACAGCACAGAAAGGGCATTGGTCGCGTTGGTTGATGATCTCTGGAGGGCTCGGGACAGGGGTTGTTCCTCTGTCCTGGTCCTATTAGACCTCTCAGCAGCTTTTGATACCATCGACCATGGTATCATGCTGCACCGGCTAGAGGAGTTAGTGGTGGGGGGCACCGTCCTACGGTGGTTCTCCTCCTTTCTCTCTGACTGGTCGCAGTCCGTGTTGACGGGGGCAGAGGTCGACCCCGAGGCCCCTTGTATGTGAGGTGCCACAAGGGTCGGTCCTCTTGCCCCTTCTGTTCAACATTTATGTGAAGCCGCTGGGTGAGATCATCCGTGGTTTCGGGGTAAAGTACCATCAGTACGTTGATGATACTCAGCTGTACATCTCCACCCCGGACCACTCCAATGATGCCCTTGAAGTGATTTCCCGGTGCCCGGAGGCCGTGTGGATCTGGATGGGGTGAAACAGACTCAGGCTCAACCCATCCAAGACTGAGTGGCTGTGATTTCCGACATCCCGATATAATCAGTTGGTGCCATCACTGACTATTGGGAGCGAGTCATTGGCCCCCACGGAGAGGGTTCGCAACTTGGGTGTCCTCCTGGACTCACGGCTGTCTTTAGAAGAGCACATGACGGCCGTGGCCAGGGGGACTTTTTATCAGGTCCGCCTGATTCGCCAGTTGCGTCCCTTTCTGGATTGGGACTCGTTAAATACGGTCACTCATGCTCTCGTTACTTCCCGTCTGGACTACTGCAATGCTGTCTACATGGGGCTCCCCTTGAGGAGCACCCGGAGGCTCCAGCTGGTCCAGAATGCGGCCGCGCAGGTGGTTTTGGGAGCGAGTGGCGCTCCCATGTGACCCCCCTCCTGCGCGAGCTGCACTGGCTCCCGGTGGTCTTTCGGGTGCGCTTCAAGGTTTTGGTTACCACCTTTAGAGCGCTCCATGGCATTGGACCGGGGTATTTACGAGACCGCCTTCTGCTACCAATAGCCTCTCACCGACCAGTACGCTCCCATAGAGAGGGGCTCCTCAGGGTGCTGTCGGCCAAACAATGTCGACTGGCGGCCCCCAGAGGGAGAGCCTTCTCTGTGGGGGCACCAACCATCTGGAACGAGCTCCCCCCAGAGATACGAAGGATCCTGGACCTGTGCACGTTTCGTCGTGCTCTCAAAACTTTTTTATTTCAGCAGGCTGGCCTGGCCTAACTCCTTTTTAAATTTTTAATTTGTGATTTTATAAATTGGGTGTTTTAATCTGTGTTTCGGCCAAAATATTTAATAATTTTAAGGGATTTTTTAATATTTGTATTATTTGTATTTTATCTTGGCCCTGAGTCCTTCGGGAGTAGGGCGGTATAGAAATTTGATTAATAAATAAATAAATAAATGAATGAATCTACTGTACTTGTTAAGTTAGTTAGCTGAATCTGGCTTTCCCATTTGGCTTTGCTTGTCAGAAGATTGAAAAAGGTAATCACATGACCCTGGACACTGCAATCATAATAAATATGAATCAGTTGCCAAGTGTCTGAATTTTGATAACGTCAGGGGTGTTAAACTTGATCCCATCGCAGGCTGCATTGGGATTTTGTTTGCCCTTGGGGGGGCAGGGGGGGGCATAATCTGGTCATGGTGGCTGACTGGGTGGGAGTGGCCGGGCCTGGGGCGGCAGGGGCCGGTCCCTCGCCATGTCTGGGACAGCTTGTGGGCCAACTCCACAACCTATCGCGGACTAGATCTGGCCTGCAGGCCGCATGTTTGACACTGCTGGATAATGTGATGCCGCAATAATTGTAAGTGTGAAAAATGGTCACAACTCACAAGTCACTTTTTTATTGCCGTTGTACCTTACAGCAGTCACTTAAAGAACTGCTGTAAATTACGGATTTCCTGTGTGTGGAAATGAAATATGTTGTTTAAATGCTATTTAACTCCTGGTGGCTGATTTGTCTTAGTGCCAAATTTCCAGGAATTCCCTAGCATTTCTGGATTTAACTTGATCTAGGATGCTCACAGTTTCCCAGTTGAAACTATTGTTAAATCTTTCCATGTACAGCATTGTGAAATGAAGGAAATTTCATTGTGTCTTCTGATGCTACTTGTTCATAGAAGCACTCTGCTAGTGTTTTGTTGTATGTTAAGGATGACACTTGATTTTTTTCTTTCTGGGTTATTTGTCTTTTGGTTTCCTTAAAATGATTTCGAAGGCTTTAGTTGGTTTATGCGCTGTGGTGATGCCCTGTGATTGTAGTAGTCTGCTGGTTGTTTCCTAGAGGTTTTTGGTTTTATGGCAGTGTTACGCTTTTCACAATTTGTGTTATTTATGCTGAAGTGGATTAAGTGGTCAGGCAGTTTTTGACCATTTTATGGTAAAAAAAAAAGAAGTGGGGTGCATGGTGGCTCAGCGGTTAAAGATGCTGAATTTGTCAGCTGGAAAGCTGACAACCTGGGTTTGAGACCCGAGTGCTGCATGATGGGGTGAGTCCTATTACTTGCTCCAGCTTCTGCCCACCAGGCAGTTCAAAAGCACGCAAATGGAAGTAGATAAATAGGTATCACTTTGGTGAGAGGGTAACAGTGTTCCATGTACCTTGGCGTATAGTCATGCTGGCCACATGACAATGGAAATATCTTTGGAAAACGCTGATTCCCTTGGCTAAGAAACAGAGATGAGCAGCTCCCCCTAAAGACAGGGAAAACCTTTACCTTTTCTTTATTAGAAGATGTTTTGTTTTTCTGGTGTTCTGAGTTGCTGCAGTATGTTTGTGCTTGTTGGAATAATATTCTTACAAAGGTCCTCTTCTGTGAGGTGGGGTTGTTACTTTGGCAGTGGAGCACTTTGTTTAGTGTGTGTAGTTTTTCTAGACTTCTTTCTAATTTCTGATTTGCGGCCATTTCTTCTGCTGTTGAGGGAACCCAGGAAATGGTAGTATGTTGTTGTTTTCTTCTTCCTTTATGAATCTTCTTCCTTTGAAGGTGTTGATTGTTTCATGTATCTTCTCTAAAAAAGTAAAGGTAAAGGTTCCCCTCGCACATATGTGCTAGTCGTTCCCAACTCTAGGGGGCAGTGCTCATCTATGTTTCAAAGTTGAAGAGCCAGCGCTATCTGAAGATGTCTCCATTGTCATGTGGCTGGTATGACTAAATGCCTGGTGAACCTTCCCACCAAAAATGATCCCTGTTTTTTCTACTTGCATTTTTTATGTGCTTTTGAACTGCTACGTTGGCAGAAGCTGGGACAAGTAACGGGAGCTCACCCCGTTATGTGGCACTAGGGATTTGAACCGCTGAATTGCTGACCTTTCGATCGACAAGCTCAGTATCTTAGCCACTGAGCCACCGTGTCTTCTCTAGTTGGTTCTTTATTATGAAAAAAGTGTCATTGACATACTGGATCTGTATTTGGGTTGCATGGATGGGAGGGCTATCATTTCTAGACATTGCATTGCACTCTCTGCTATGAATCCTGAGAGTGGTGATCCCATGGGTATTAAACCAAAGTTTCAACTAGTAAACTGTGAGTTGGTTGAGTTGGTTGGAATATAAATTTAATAAATATATCCAGAAATGCTAGGGAATTTGCATAAACTTGGCACTCACAAAAATCAAAAGGCACATAGAGATGAACATTTATATACCATTCAAAAGAAACAATCAAAAAGCTAAAAAGGAAGCAAAAAGAATCAGAATGCCTCCCTGCCAGCGATCAACACCCAGGTAAGCAGGGATGAACAGCAGAATTAACAGCAGACAAACAACCAAGCAGTATAACCTAATCAGTACCCTAATCAAAGAACTGCTAAGTCAGACAAACAATCAAGCAATAAACACCCTAATCAAGTGACTGCTAAGGCAGAAAACAACATCCCTGCCAACACTGACAGGACAAACTAGGGGTCTCCAACCAGTGATGGGTTGCCCCCGGTTGGGACCGGTTCGCAAGAACCGGTAGTAAAACCGACGGGAGGCTCCATCCACTGACCCGGATGTCATCAGGAAGCTTCTGTGCACACACGCAGGCGATCCCATTGCAAACTGGTAGTAAAGGTAAGTAGAGCCCACCCCTGTCTCCAACCTTAGCAACTTTAAGACTTGTGGTCTCCAACCTTGGCAACTTTAAGACTTCTGGACTTCAACTCCCAGAATTCCTCAGCCAGCAAAGCAAAGCTGGCTGAGGAACTCTGGGAGTTGAAGTCCACAAGTCTTAAAAGTTGCCAAGGTTGGAAACCCCTGGGACAAACTACTGTATAAAAACAAAGAGCAAATCCCATTCCTTTCTAGCACTGAAAAAGTTATCTAGTCTGGTAATTAAACATCTTCAAGCAAATAACCAGAATCTGAGAGTACCAGGTTCTCCACATTAGGAGAAGTCTTCAGCTGGTACAAGAAATTAGGGACGCATTCAACGGAGAAGTGGTTATACTAGAAGATTCAGTACATTTGTCCTCGTGCCACAACTAAGAAACCAAAACTTCAAGATATCCAATTCAAGGGGGTTTCAAAGTTTTTTCAGGCTCCAGAACCTGTTTTATTTTTAAATTCCAGAATCCTTGATCAAGAGGTAAAATTATAGAGGCAGAAAATAGGCAACAGAATGAAGTTTGTGTTTGTTGTGGTTTATTTAAACAATTCGTAAATAAAAGTTAAGTAAGGAGGTATTTGCTGATGATATTAAATAACATCTATTCACAAAAAATGGATTTCCCCTGAAAATTTATCACTTACTGCAAATCTAACAAGTAAATGTAAATGTAAGTTTAATGTAAATGCAAAATTAATGTTTTCAGAGTTTTTAAAAATTAAAAACTTCAATGTCACAATTACTTAGAAAGGTAATGTTTAACCAAGTAAATCAATGTTTAATGGGTGGAATATTTCCTTAGGAAAATTTCTATGGAGGCTGCTGGCTATCTTTGAGTGAACATTTTTTCACCTCACAGTTTCTCACAGAACCCTAAAAAATTAGAACTCTACAAAAATTTTCCTTAGAACCCTTAGGTGTTTGAAAAATCCTTCAATAGCTGACTATTCTGTAAAATAGTTGGTTCTTGGAACTGAGCAGGGCAGAGGCAATATTAGATTTGATCCTCAATGGCTACTGTTCACATTCTGATGAGAATATAAATGTTACAGGACTGATTAGAGTGACCATAATGCCATTATGTTTCGCATCCATGCAAATGGAATCTGTAAACAGCATCTGACACATTCATATGCGACGACAAAAAAGGAAACTTTTAAAAATGAGGGGACTTTAGTGACAAAAGAGACTGAAAGGAATGTGAAGAGATTGAAATCTTTTCAGAATACCCAAACAATGTATTTGTTACACAATGCTGGAAAGACCCAGGCAGAGGCCAACGTGACTCTGTAGTAGTGTCTAGAAAAACGAGTGTACACAAATGGAATGCCTCTCCTGATCAGAATAAAAAGAAGTGTGCACTTTTAACTCAAGTGTGAAATTGTTGACTTCCTAGCAAAAATAGATAAGTTGTCTCTAAGATCACATGCTAGAGATAGAAGGGTAGCTAACTTGACACTACCTTTAAAAAATAATGAAGGGAAAATCCTGAAAATGAATACCAACAGGCATATGAATGGAGATGACTGTCAGCAATTGTACACTGGGATTTCCAAAATAGTCTTTGCCCAAATCTCTGATCAAAGGCTTTTTGGGAAAGTTAATAATAATAGGAATAGGAATAAGAGTGGTAATAGGGTAAACAAAGCTGCATTTTTATGGATTGTTTACCTGATCTTAATTTAGGGGAGGCAGTGAACTGGCCAGTTTTTCAGATGAAACCAAATGATTCAGACTGATGAAGACCAAAACTAATTGTGATTAAGTCCCAGAAGTATGACATTAAATCTTGTGAATGATGAACCAGGGACACAAAATACAGTTCAGTTTAAACAAATAAAAAGGATGTACACCAAGGGGGGAGGGGGAACCTATTAACCTATACATAGACTGTTAAAAACTCCATTTTGGAAATATTAATAGTATTAACTATAATTATAATACTTAATAGTACTAAGTATACTTATAATTAACAGTATAGTAAGTATAATGAGTATTATTAAGAACACTATGTAAACAGTAACATCTCAGAATGGTTTTAAGCATTCCAAGTCCCATAATCTCCAGTAATTTAGCACATTTGGAAGCCACTAGGTGCATTGCTTTGGGCAAAGAAGAGGCTGCTGAAAGCAGCTGAACTAACATTTTGAAGTGAAAACATCTTGAATAGATCTCAGCATGGAGAATTGATGATGAAATGGCGTCTGCTTTTTCTAAAAAAAATTTTTTTTACACTAATATATTGGGTCTTGCAAATTATACATATATATAAGGGATGCAAAAAAAGGTGAAAATTATCTTCCTGGATCATATCAGATAGCCATCTAGTCTAGCATTCTGTGTCACATGGGACAACCAGGTCCTCCCAGGGAAATTAAGAAATGGCATAGTGGAAAAATGACCCATGTGGATTGCCTCCAACATTGTTTTAATTATAAGTGTGATCAATGCATTTATCCACCATGATTTTTTTTTTAAATAATGACAGATCTGGCATACATCTTTTGAAAACCAGAACAAATTTGACTTCACATCCTCGCTTCTCTTCTTCCATCTACTGGAAGGCAGAATTGGAAATACCCACTTCCATTTTGACACTAACTCTCCTCTCTCGATATTTGAAACAAGAATAGAAGTCAGAGGGAAATTGTGAGCTTGAGATTTGCTGTGGCTGTTTCATGAACCGCCCAGTCCTTGGTGTTGGATTTATGGCGAGAACAGCGAAGGCATGCTGTTCTAACAAAACAACATCACCTGCTTGCTTTGTATGCCTGCAGCAGTGCAGCATTTTAAAAATAATCTGTACTGAATTTAAGAGTTCTCATTTTGAAGACATTAGTTCCTAATTATTTTTATGCCAGTGAGTCAGGTGGTAATTAGATTTACATATGCTGTTTAGACATTGTTATTGATAGGTTTCTTCCTTCTGCAAGTCCCATTGAGGAGAATTTCTTTGGGGGCCTTATAGGAATTCAGCTGTATGCTCTTGCACTTGCCCCCCCCCTTCCCAAACATGTATGTACAGGAGCTCCAGCCATGGCTGATTAGCATCAATCCCTTGCTGACATCTTAATTAATGGTTATGCTAATGTATTTATGAGAAAAAGAGACAAGCATATTTGCAGATTGCTAGGGAAAAATGAGGTAACTGGGAGGTTGGATTGAAACTAGATCTTGTTTCTAGATGAATTTTAATACCGTGAGTTAATGTCACTGTGTATAATGCATAATTTATATTGTCATTGAAAAGGATGTTAGGGAGGTGTCTTCAAACCAGGTTAAGAAAAGGCAGTTAATGTTATCAATTGCCTTTAGAAAACATTGAAACTGGTATTGATGAGAAAAATTAGCCAATTGTATAATAGCATATTTCATCTCTTTTTTTAATGGGATGTTTAGAACAATTTGTAATATGAAAAGCACCCGAAATCCCAATAATTATCTTAACAGATAGCTTGGATTTGGGATTATAGTGCCTACATTCCTCAATAACAAAAAAACATTTTTACTATCCATTAAAAAATATGTTTGATCATGAACGGCTTCATTAGTAACCTTTGGCTCTATAAAATATATATATAGACACTCTAAGAGGAATGGATTCACAGCAAGAGTTATTAATAAAATGATTGTGTTTAAAAATGATCAGTATTAGTTTTCTGTAAATTATCACAATATACTCAATTTGAAAAAAAATATTCTCTAATATTAACTTAATTTTAATTTAATATAAATGTGTTTGATTTTAGTGGGTTACAGTTGCTGCTCCCCATTGGTATTTTTCATGGTTCAGAGGGCAGAAACTAATGCACAAAATCTTATTTGGACAAAATAATAAGGAAGGCAGTTTGGATTTTGCAAGTTATCATACACTGAAAGATTCTAGATGGTTCTCCACAATGATCTCTTCTCAGCTAAATTATAAAAAATATGTGTGTATAGTATGAATATTTACATGCACATGTGTAAGGTTATTGAACATACAGGTGAGTCCTTGACAGATCTATCTAGTGCTACTTACACCATTTTCAAAGTTATGATGGCGTCACCCCTGTCATTGATTGCATTTTGTGCACTTGACAATCAGCTCACCCTTATGGTCGTTTGCAGTGTGCCATTTGCACAGTCCCGTTACATGACTGTGATTTACAACATTTTTGCTGATTTAAAGCATTTACTTCCAGGTTCGGTAAAAAAAACCGCCCATTGGGGAAAACATGTTTGCTTTATGACAGATTTGCTTTAACGACCACAGCAAATTTTTTTGAAAAATCGGGTCTGGTCACACCATATCTCAACTTACCACTGCAATGACTTCACAGCTAGAATTCCAGGCTTCATTATGGTCTTAAATTGAGGACAACCTGTAACAAATTATACCATTTTTTAAAAAGCAAATGGTGCTGTGCACTCTGAAACTATCATGCCAAAAGAAGTTTAAACCTTGAAGAAGTAGCTAAATTCATTGTGCTTTTCCAATTATATACATTGATAAATCTGTATAAACCTGTTAAGGATGTTTTGAAGAAATGACTCCAAGTCCAGTTCTTGGGAAAATTACTGCAATATAAATCATCATGTTCAAGTAGTTCTGGAGTAGGAGGCCTGCAGATATAATGCAAATTTCTTTTGCACTCTCCAGGAGCTTGCGTGACCTAACTAATTTTCCTCTGGGCATGCTGGTCAGCTGCTTGGTGGGCTGCCAGAGAGGGCTATTGTAGTGAGGGAGGAAACATGGGGATGACACTTGCCCTATAGCAATGTCAAAGAGTCTGATCCTGTGAAGGTCACCTGACTATTACCACATGCAGCCCTTCAAGGCCAAAAAGATTACATGCTGTGAAGTAACCAAAGAAGCAAAATCAGCAGTGACCACTAACTTCAACATTTATTCCTTCAGTGTCCTGTGGTTCTTCAAATATAATCTTCCTTCTCACCCCTCCCCAAATTTTTAAGAGATGGGAAAGAGGCTATATGCCCGATGAAGCCTGAAAGCAAAATACTATGTTGGCAATATGCCATTAACAACATCTTAATATTTTAAGTACTGTTCTTGTGATAAGACCTATTATCCATGAGTCTGACGGTTTGCTTAGCTCTGTGGGACTTAAAGATGATGTAAGACTCTGGGTGTAGTTGGGCTTTAGGGACCAGTTGGGATTGTTACTATTGTACCACTGTCTATGCTGCATAGCAGCTTCCCTGCCAGAGTCACCAGATTCAGTTGCTCAGCTGGCTGTGAAGATCCTGAGACAATGAGTTGTGGAAGATTTTATTTTGCCATCAGATGATGATAGGATTCATGGTCTCAATAGGAACAACGGACCCTTTCTAGTCATCAAGTATATTAATAGTCACACTTTATGGTTTTATCTCAGGACAATTCTGACTTGTTTGTTAGTGGAAGATATTATCAGCAATCAATAACCAGTGGAACAAATTGCCTTCAGAAGTTGTAGGTGCTTCATCATTGGAAGTTTTTAAGAAGAAACTGGACAACCACTTGTCTCAAATGGTATAAGGTCTCTGCTTGTGCACGGGGTTGGATTAAAAGACCTCCAAGGTCCCTTCCAGTTCTATTCTGATTGAATCTGTTGGTGTGGTCAGATAATTCTCTGATTCCCTTTTGACTTGGTGGCGCCAACCTAACTCACAAGGAGATAGGGTCTGTTAGATCAGCCTGTCCCAGGTGACTTATGGACTCTTCTGGATTCCAGACTGAGTTTGTGATTTTCCGTGAGGATCTGATGGATGGATTTCATTTGGCCACAATCTGTAATGGGTAGGACGCCATAGCTTAGCTTGGTGAATTCCGGTAAGATTTTGTTTTGTTCTGCATGGTTTTTTTTGGGGGGGGGATGAATACCATCTGTTTCTTTTATTTTGTTGTGGATTTTTACATACAGTATATGAAGCATCCAGAGTTAGTTGAAGGTTTTGAATCTATGTCAGTAAATGAATATTGCAGGCTTTGTAGAAAAAAACATCTGCAATATCTCTTCAGAACTGATGTATCTGGAGAACCACAGGACATTGGAGTGTCAGATTCTAACTGCAGACTGTGTAGGCACAATATCTTTTTAATTCTGCAAATGAAGCTATTTATTCTAAGCAATAGAGAAGGAATTAGTCAATGTTACTTAAATACTGATGGAATAATTTATTTCTATGGAATATGTCATTGTTAACAAATTATACTCAAGGTGGCTAAAGAAACAGTAACATCTACAAGATAATTAAATTCCCAGTTAAAAGCTCAATTGATTGTACATTTAAAAATGAGCCTATAAAAATAATAGCTTCAGCCATTTCCCCAACTTCAGCATCCCAAATTTTCTCACACATCAAAGACCTGCTTTAATGAAAATGACGTTTATTAATAAATGTTTGATAATGGGGAGCTCAGCTAGCTTTCTTTAGCAAGATTTCCCACAGCTTGGAAATACCTAAGAAGGCCATTTTGTACTTCAGCCTTATAGATAAATTGAGGAAAGTTAATAGACCAGTAAGTGATATGTCTCTCTGTGTTTGTGTTGGTTGTTTATGGTTTAATTTCTGCCACCTGTATGAAAGCTTTTTTTGCCTGGTTACCTGAAAAAAAAAAGGTATTGTTTAAAATACCAAAAACATTCCAACCTAGAAACTTTCAGGAATGATGTGGGATAGATGTAATGATGAGTAATTATGATGCAGTACAATTTAAAATTAGATGCAGCTTCTTTAGTTACAAATTGACAATGTAGCTACCTCCCTTTCTCCAGTAACAGAGAAGCAGGACAAATGGCTAAGATGCCTTGTTGATATTTGGATGTTACAGTTGCTGTTGTCTTGGGTTTATAATTCTTTTAGCACTGAATATTTGAGCAGAGAATAAAAAAGAAAGGAAAAGAATGAAAACAAAGCATTTTGTCACTGGTTAATATTATGCTACTTTTTACACACTGTAAATCTGACTGTTCAATAAATGAGCTGGTTTTTCTCCATTAATTAGTGATAGACAGAGAATCTTGAAAAAAAAACAGAGACTGGCTCTGTATAATAAAGCTTGAAATACATTCATATTCCATTGAGAATTTGTGTCTTTACAAGTTCAGCTAGTTTCAGTTGCCTTTTGTTAAAATGTATCTCCATTTTTATGAATCTCAAATTCTTGTCAGTCTGGAATATGCATTTTTTTTTGTTTTTTGTTATCAGGGCTCCCTCTTACAACCTTTTAAAATAATATCCTGGCCATGGAAACAATGTTATTTTGATGAAGATGATAGTGGTAATGATAATAATGGTTTATATCTCAATTGTGAGGAAAGTATTTTAGATTATCTCTTTCTAACTTAGATGGACTCTTCTGTAGTATGATTTTGGCACTTTGGCATTTACAGTTCGGGTTCATGCAGCATTTCCATTCTGCCTTCCAATCAATTTGAAATGGTGTAGTGACTTGTCTGATTTATCTATTCAAGTTTATTAAATTTATCTGATAACAACACTCAATTTAGCTTATCCTTTATATCAGTCAGATGCAGTTCATATCCTATTTATAGAAAACTTACCTGGTGCCAATTCAGCAATCCTTAGATTCTGGGTTTATTTGCTCAGACATTGTTATATTTGATTATGATAGTTTTATGGCACAACTATTATATGCAAGCAGTTATACTTTTATTATAACTTTCTTATTGACTGGTTTTACCCTAGGGGTTTTATTGTGAAGATTGTCAAAAATAATAAACGGATAAACAATTCCCTAAAAACTTTTGAGGCTGTTTTGTTAGCTGTTATTACTGGACATTTGATACTGTTGTGTCCTTTGACCTCTTGGGATTTGAATAAATGCACAGTGGAAAGATTTTTTAAGTGATGCCATTTATATTTAATTGCCATTCCTGTCAAATTGGCAGCTGCTAAGAAAAGACACAGTTGGTTTAAAGAGTTGCAGGCAGGTGCACCCATGCTGTCCAAAAACTTTTTGGAATTGAATTTAAAGCATTTTATGTACTGTGTCTTGAAATATGTATTAATAATATGTTCATTTAACATGATAAATTAAGCATTATCAAAATCAGTGTATAAGTATTCTTGGCATTGCACCTAACGTAGAAGGACGTAATGGGAATGTTGGACTACTACTTGGATTATAACGATCATCTCTCTGATTGGTCAGGCTAAAGGACTTGACATGCCACATTCCTGATTTAGTTCATCATTCTGTTTAGTTCATCATTCTGAATTTCTGGCTTAATAACCAGCCAGAAATTCCTGAAAACTCAAAAACAGATCTTGAAGCCTATCGCCAATCACTTTTACATAATTTCTGGTATTGAGATGTTTGCTGTTTCTAAATGGATATGGCTAGCTAAGCCAAACACAGATTATAGAATTTGCATCTGAACAAAATAAATAAATAAATCATGAAATGGGTTTACTGATGACATATGAATCTTGGCTTATTTGGGTGGAATAAACCGTAATACCAAGCTGTTATTTTCTTGTTTCTTAGGATGAAAACAAAATAATGTACGAACATTAGAGTAATATCTACATAGCCAGTAGAAAATAGAAAATCCAAAATCTGCAAGCAAAATATTTGGTTGGCACATTAAAGTGTTAACATAGAACAGCTCTTAATGCTCTTCAACCAGATAAACCCTCTTCTATAAAGGATTTGTAACTATTGGCCAAGGTCTCTGTTTAATCTTAAACCCCATGGAAGTTTTCAATGGCATCTTTCTACTAACTTTTATGTTCTAATTAAGTTTTAAAATGCTGGCAACATGTCATCTCAAGACACCTCCATAATAACTTGTTACCTTGGATAGATACTATTCTTCATCAATTGCCACAATAGAATTATTGTAAAAATTACAAGTAAGGAAGCTGTGTGTTTGTCGAAATGATTATATTGGCAAAATATAATAGAAACCCTACCTCCTACAGTGTTCACCTATTTATTGAAATGTTCAGATGAAAAAAGGGGATTGAATCAGGGGTGAAATGCTCCCGGTTTGGATTGGATCGTCCAATCCGGTAGCGATGGTGGTGGGTGGTTCGGAGAACTGGTAGCAAAAATCCCGCCCCCCCCACCATGCCCAGCTGAGCCGCACGATCATCAGAGGCTTTTTTTTTTTACTTTTAAAAGCATTTTTTCTACAACTTCCTCTGTCGAAAAAATGCTTTTAAAAGTAAAAAAAAAGCCTCTGATGATCGCGTGGCTCAGCTGGGATCTCAGAGGCTTTTCAAAGCATTTTTTTCTGCAACCTCTTCCAGGGAAGAGGTGGTTTAAAAAATGCTTTGAAAAGGCTCTGACGATCCCAGCTGTGTTCCTGATCGGCGCAGGCTTTTCAAAGCATTTTTTTGCATTTGCAGAAAAAATGCTTTGAAAAGTTAAAATAAAATAAAGTTGGCCATGCCCACCCAGTCACATTACCTCCCCCCACCAAGCCACGCCCACAGAACCGTTAGTAACAAATTTTACATTTCACCCCTGGATTGAATCACATATCTGTACACAATCCATATTTTGTGGATATGTACAGATAAAGTTCAGAGTGACTTATTCCCAAAGAAAATGATTCTTCATGTACTTGATGAATATATTTTATTATGCATATTCAGAATCAAATTAGATGAACCAGAGAAACCTCTCATCTAATTTAAACGCTGGTAGAGATGGGCTTGGGATAATTGTAACTAATTATGTTTACTTATTAAAACCACAGTCTTGAGACTACTTATAAGCTTATTAAATCTCACTGATTTTAGTTCAGTCTAGTGATTTTACTGTATTTTAACCTGCATTCCTGATGATTAAAAAGAGCATTATTTATTTATTTAAAATCAAGTAGCACATATGTGTTTGTGTGTGTGTGTGTGTGCGCAGCTTTGTAAGAGAGAAACGTATATAAATCTGAGGGATTTGAAGTGCTTTCTGTTCCATAAAATAACTCTTGCTTTTTTGCTATACTTTGAAAAGGTAGTGTTGCTTACTTAATGTGACTCCAAGTCATTTATAAAAATAAATGGCAGTAACTGTATACTTTTTTCCCCAACCATATTGAGGCAATGTTAATATGTATACAGTTCTTCATTAATTAAGGAACAGAAATCATGTTTTCCATTACATGATTTTGCTTTCCAAAATAAAATCCTTTATGACAAGAACCTACCCAGGAAAATAGTTTGTAATCTGAATATTTGAAGAAAGGCAATTATTTCCATATAAGAACATATGTGGGGTCAAATCAGAAGTTTATTGGTCCAGAAGACTGTTCCCTGATTGGTCAGCCAGATACTTTTGAAAAGTCCACAAACAGTATCTGACTCTTAACATTTATATTAACCAACAACTGTGATTCACTGAGAAAATGCCTCTTGAAGCTTTCGTGCCACATGCTTGGAATTCAGTGGGAGGCTATCAGAAGTAGTAAAAAATTCCCATTTTCTTTCTTAGAAACAAGTTATAATCCCATGCTCCAAGAGTGGATACAATATGTGAATACACACAAGCCATATTTCCTCCTTCCAAATCACTGAAAATAAAAAGCCACTGGGTGCCATAGATAACACCTCTTTTTTTTCCCTAGGGAAAAAGCCAAACATTAAGTCCTCCCATCAGTGTGTGATAAATCTGGTTAGAAGAAGTGGTTGACAATGGCATATTTGGCTGTATGTCATGTCACTCTGTCCCAACTGCTGACTGTAACAGGGAATCAGAATTGCATGGACCTTCCAGATCTAATGCTAATCAGGAAAAAAAATAAAAAAAGACTACAAACTGCTATCCCAACTACTATTGAACATAGGCCTTCCCAACGATTCTGCCTGTAGTTAGTTTTTTTGTACAGCTTTGGTAAGTAAAGAAAATGTATCAAATGGCCACCCTGCTGTTATTATGGTGAAACTTTAATTTTGCAAGGCTCCAGAGACTTGGCTGTTTTCCCAGGCATTTGGGCCAGGAGGTAGGTAAGTTTATTTATTTATTTATTTTTTATTTATTCGCATTTCTATACCGCCCTTCTCCTTTCGGACTCAGGGCGGTGAACAGCCGGATAAAAAACATCTATAACAAACATCACAATTAAAATAAGATTAAGATAATTTATAAATTTGGCTCATAATTTAAAATTTGTCAATTAAAATAAATATTAAAATTTTAAAAATTTTAAAACTAACCCTAAAATCAGGACAGACCAGCTAGTTGAAAAAAATGAGTTTTTAGGGCCCAACGAAAAATTTGTATTGCTGATGGGTTCTTCTGAATAAGGATGCATTTGTTTACCTTGGGTGTCATGAATGATTAGTTGTAGCTATTGTTTGAAACTCTGAACACAGCCCATAGTCACTGTCATGACATTGGCAGCCATGTACATAATTTTAAGTAAACCAGTAAATAAAGTCTAGTGTTCGATTTATGTCATTTGTGTGATGATATAATTATTCACTGATGCAAATGTAATCCGTCAATTTGTACCATTTGCATAGTGCAAATGATATAAATTGCTGCCTAACTTTGGTAGGCTGCATGCAGAATCCACTTGATGGATTGAAGCCTGATAATTTTGAGATTTCAGTGTAATTCCTTAATATATGCACAAACCACTTATCTTTTATAAAGTTTCTGAGAAGAAAAGCTATCTACCTGCATAGGCACTTGGATAAGTGTTTCTGTGCATTTTGCTCTTATAAGTGGGTGGGAGATGATGAAACATATATCATGACATTGCATGTAAGTATGGAAGGGGTGGAGTGTGCATTTTGATCTTGTAACAAACATTTCATAATTCTGATGAAATTTTCAGATTCTACAGACACCTCTGGATATTCGAAAATTCAGTTGGGATTTTTCTTTCTACAGGGGTTTGTGTGTGCGCGTGCATGCGTGTGCGTGAGTGCACACGTGCATCCATTTTTTCATTTGATGAGTATTCTGATAAATTATTTTTGTTTGTTTTTGCTAAATTATACATTCTCCTTAAAGTTTATGAATACAGAAACGTTTAATGTAATTTCAGATAACACATTCCTGAGAAATTATAAAAAAAGGGCATGAAAATAACTGCTGTGATTCCAAGCATGTGTTCATAAAGTGCTGCAGCATCAGATCCAGCTATATGTTAGTGGAGCCCATTCTCTGAATGTGTATATCTGTGTGCATACACTGGGGTGTGTATAATCACAGTGAATGCAGAAACCCTGTGGAATTTGAGATTGGTGTTCTCAGGAAGGTGAAACAAAATGCTAATGGGTGGGGAAAGAAAGTGAAATGCGGAAGCAAAATTTCTGTGTCATTTTATTAATCCTTTTAGATTTTCATTAGATTACATCTGACTTTTTTTTTAAAGTAACACTATTTGTGATTCTTAGAGCAATTGCTGGAAACATTTGCATGTATATTACGTCACGGTTGGCTTTACAGAATTATGCTTTGTTCAATTCTTTCCACAGCTAGTGGAAAGTACAAAAAGTTTGGTTACTGAACAAAGATTTCAGGACCAATTGTGTGTTGCTCCATGTGTATTCTTAATATAATCCACTTTTTAATTTTATATTACCATTAGTTATATAGAACTGGGTGCTCCATTGGAAGACCTGAAAGACCAGTTTAGGTATACATTGACATGGAGAAAATCTGGTTGCTAAAACTCAACGACGACTTCTACATAATATGTAGAAGTGCTTCATATGAAGATCTAGGGCTACAAAAAAGAAGACCAAACACAATTTTAGACTTAATTTAAGTATAAGTAGAGTTTCCAGATCAGTGAAATATATCTGTCTACTCTGCTTGGCATTTGTCAGACCCTGTTCTTGAGTAATTTGTCCTATTCTTGACATAACATTTAAAGAAAGATGGAGATAAACTGAACAGGTACAAAGAATGACACGGATGTTCGGAAATGAAGTCCTGTAAAGAAAGAACAAGTAGCTTTTGCCTTGAGAATGAGTACTAAAGGAGGTGATAGTCCTCTTCAAAAACCTGAAGAAAACCCTGCCCTGTTCTCAAACATCCAAAAACTAGGACACATGGTAAGAGTCTTAAATTACAGGAAGGTTCCACTTGAATATTAGGAAAGATTTATTAAACATAAGAGCAGTTGAATAGTAGAACAATGTCTCGTTCATCTTGTATAAATGAATACAGGTAGTCCTCGACTTATGACCACAATTGAGCTCAAAATTTCTGTTGTTAAATGAGACAGTTGTTAAGTGAATTTTGCTCCATTTTGTAACCTTTCTTGCCTCAGGTGTTAAGTGAATCACTGCAGTTGATAACTTAATAACCCGGTTGTTAAGTGAACCTGGCTTCCCCATTGACTGTTTGTCAAAACGTTGTAAAAGGGGGTCACGTGACCTTGGGACACAGCAATGTTTATATGAATCAGCAATGTGAACCAGTTGCCAAGCATCAGAATTTTGATCACATGATCATGGGGATGCTAGAAATGTCGTCACTGTGAAAAATGGTCATAAGTCACTTTTTTTCAGTGCCATTGTAACTATGAATGGTCACTAACCAAACTGTTGTAAATTGAGGACTACCTGTAAAACCTTCAGCTGGCTTTATTATGCTGTACTGCAATTTTAAATCAGGTGTTCAAGTACAACCACAATAAGTGAGGAAGGTTGCTGTTCAGTGATCCAGAAACAACGTTGGACTTACCTGAGCATTCTTTCTATGTGCACTGCAGGAGAGTCCAAGCATGGGTTAATTCTGTCTGGTTGGCCAGAGACTGAGTTGCAATTTCTTTGGCCACGCCCCTTCCTCCCAGCTGAGCTCCAGTTTTTCGATGAAGATGTGGATCTGGAGGGGACGTAGCCAGTATGATGAAATCAACCACTCCTGGACACTGGGCCTATAAGGAACCAGAGTGGAATTGGACTCTCCTGCAGCATACATAGAACGAACGTTCAGGTAAGTCCAACGTTCTTTCTTCTGTGCGCTGCTTGGAGAGTCCAAGCATGGGATATACCCAAGCTATGTATCCCTAGGATAGGAAACAGACTGGTCAAGGGTCCCCTCATCCGGAAGGACCCTCTATAGTACTCATCTCCTGAACTCTGCCTCAGCCGAGGCAAATATGTCCAATTTGTAATTCTTCATAAATAGCGAAGGGAGGCCCAAGTTGCTGCCCTGAAAATCTCCTGGATCGAAGCTTGCTTAGCCCAAGTGGACAAGGTGGCTGCGCTTGGTTGAATGGGCTGTGATGCGGCCTGGTGCAGGCCTGGCCTGATGTTCGTAGGCCAACACAATGCACGCCTTTAGCCAGCGCCCAATGGTGGATGGAGTCACCTTCTTGCCCATGGACATGGGTTGAAATGAAATGAACAAAGATTCAGTTCTCCTGAAGGAGGAAGTTCTGCTGATGTACTTATGAAGGGCCCTGCATATATCAAAGTATGCCATCGCCATTCCTGGGGATGGTGGGGATTTGGGCAAAAATCCAGTAAAATGATTTCCGGGGCCCTGTGAAACCAAGAGTTAATCTTTGGTACGAATGATGGATCCAATCGTAGAACGACCCTATTTAGGTGAAAGATGCACAACTCTTGTCGAACAGAAAGGGCTGCCAGCTCAGAAATTCGCCTAGCAGATGTGATTGCTATAAGAAAGGCAACATTAAAGTTCAGTAGCTTGAGGCTGGCGGACCCTAAGGGCTTGAACGGAGGTGACGTGAGTGCCTGTAAAACTAATGACAGATCCCAAGTAGGATATCTATGGACAGTTGGGGGCTGTAGATTGGACATCCCTTTCAAAAAACTCTGTACCCTCGGGTGTTGGGAGAGGGGGTTCATTCCATCGCAGTTCAGGATTGTGGCCAAGGCGGACACTTCCCTGCGGAGGGTGTTAGTGGACAATCCTTTATCAAGCCCCTTGTTGTGACCTAGGCTTCCTGAGTCATTAAAACATACGAGTAGTCCGAAAAACCTCTTTTATTGCAACAGCTGCGAATTACGTTCATTCACAGCTGAGTCCCAATTAGTTGCAAAAAGTCCTTCAGGAGAAGTCCTTCGAGATAATCACCAACCTTTATGTCCCTTGACACTCTGCCAAAGACCTAGTTGGCAAAGCCACATGGATTCCAAAATCAAACAGAGATGCCGACTGGGAACAGAATTAACAACGTTGCTTTCCTGCAAAGTTCCCACGTGCCTTTGCTCCTCTTTTAAGCTTTATGGGAGGGGCCAATCATCTCCAGGCCTTACTCCCGAGTCGTCCTTTTTGTTTTAACTGTTTGTGCCTTCTGGCAGCTCTGTGCATGCGTGCACTAGAAACAGGCTCCTCCTGTTCCTCTGCCTCTCTGCTGTCCGACTCTGGAGGCTCCGGAGTCCAGAGTCCCACCCTGGCCCCATCTCTGCCTCCAATGCAGAGCCCTTGTCCGGGCCTTCCCCAGACTCCAGGACTTGCCTATGTTCCTCCCCAGCCTCCTCACTGTCTGACTCCACTGCCAGCTCTACAGGCTGCTGGCGGCCCACAGCACCACTCCTGAAGGAAGTCTAAAACATTTGGAACTGACGCCAATGTGGAAACAATATTTTCCTTGGCGCACCAGCAACCAAAAGATGACCAGGTGGCTTCGTATATCCTTTTCGTTGATGGACATCAAGCAGCCTGAATAGTCGAAATTACTCTCCCAAAGAAATGGCTTTTCTTCAGGATCTCCCTTTCAAGTGCCAGACGGCCAACTGGAGCCACTGAGGCTCTGGGTGGTGCACGGCCCTCTGGCTGAGGGAGAACCTGTCTGGGGGTAACATCCAGGGACGAGTGATGGGTAGGTTCACCATGTCCACAAACCACGGGTGCCTGGGCCAGTGGGGTGCTACGAGGAGAACCTCCTCCTCCTCCAAGATCTTTCTGATGACCCACAGAATGAGGGGTTGGAGAGAAGGCATATAACAGGCTGGGAGGCCATGGGCAGCGGAGGGCGTTGGTCCCCTTGGCTCCCCTTGTTTGGAACCTGGAAAAGGACCTCGGAAGTTGAGAGTTCGTTGGGCTGGCAAATAAGTCTATGCTTGAATGGCCAAATTTCTTTTGGTGAAACAGATCTGGGTGCAGACGCCATTCAGACTGGTCGATGGTTATCCTACTCAACCAGTCTGCCTGTGTGTTGGGGACTCCGGAGATGTGCTCTGCTCATAAGGAAAGTAAGTACCTCTCCACCCAAAGGCCTAAGTCCCCCGCTTTGCTCATCAGGACCTTGGAACGTGTGCCTCCCTGTTGGTCCACATGAGCTTTGGTTATTACATTGTCTGTCAACAATAAAATGTGACCTGACAATGTCTGTTGAAAATGATGTAGCACCAAATGCGTCACTTTAGTTCCAACCAATTGATGTCGTTTAGAAGCTCTTCCAGGGACCACCAACCCTGGATTGCAGGTGAGCCCCCCAGCCAAAAAGGTCCAAGGTTATGACCATACGGGTTGGTTCTTTGAACAGACAGCCTTTCTCCATGGCTTAGACGGCTACGTCCACCCGTCTAAGGATCGGAGCACCCTCTGAGGTACCTGGATTCGTATGTTGGAATTGCTGATCCTGATCTTTGACTTGGCAGCAGGAGCCATTGTAGGGTCTGGGCATGTAACCAGCCCAAGGAACGATCACCAGACAGGAGATCTTCCCTAGTAACTGGGAAAGAAGAATCAATGGTACTAGTCATAGAGATTTGAGTTGATTTACCATGGCCTTTATGCTGGATTGGCGTTCCTGAGACAGGAAAACTTGACAGGTCACAGTATTGATCACTGCTCCTAGATGGATCAAACTGGTAGAGGGCCTCGGGTGACCCTTCTCCAGATTCACAGAAAAACCATGGTCCCGGAGGGTTTGGACTGTGATCTGAAGGTCCAGTCTCGCCTGAAGCAGAGATGATGACTGGATCAAAATGTCATCCAGATAGCATTGCAGTCTGATGGGCTTTGTGCGAAGATGAGCCGCCACCACATCTAATAGCTTGGTGAAGGTTCTGGGGGCTGAAGAAAGTCTGAAGGGTTCTGGGGGCTGAAGAAAGGCTGAAGGGGAGAGCTCTGTATTGAAAGTGGAACTCTTCATAGGAAAATCTTAGGAACTTTCTGTGGGATGGTCGGATGGGTACATAGAGGTAAGCCTCCTTGAGATCTATTGATGTTAAGAGATCTCCCTGTCTGATGCAACCCAGGATAGAATGCAGGGATTGCATTTTGAAGCGTTTGTACTTTAAGCGTACATTGAGCCTCTTCAAATCGAGGATGGCTCTCTGCTCCCCCCCCCGGAACTCTTTGGGACCAGAAAGAGGATCGAATAGAAACCGAAACCCGCTGTCCCACTGGTACTGGCATAATAATAATAATAATAATAATAATAATAATAATAATAATAATAATAATAATAATAATAATTTTATTTCTATACCGCCCTTCTCCCGAAGGACTCAGGGCGGTGTACAGCCAATTTAAAAACACAGGACACAACAATGATTAAAAATTAAAATAATTAAATAGATTTGGCCGATTTAAAACCCCAAAAATTAAAATACTCCAATTTAAAATTATTATGTTGATAGCCCTAACTGGCGGAACAACAGGGTCTTCAGTGCGCAGCGAAACACCCGGAGGTCGGAGATCTTACGTATTTCCGGGGGCAGCTCATTCCACAGGGCTGGGGCTCTCACAGAGAAGGCCCTCCCCCTGGGTGTCGCCAGCCGACATAACTTGGCTGATGGCACCCTGAGGAGACCCTCTCTGTGGGAACGGACTGGTCGGTGGGAGGCTATTGGTGGCAGAAGACGGTCTCGAAGGTACCCGGGTCCTATGCCATGGAGCGCTTTAAAGGTGGTAACCAACACCTTGAATCGCACCCGGAAGACCACTGGGAGCCAGTGCAGCTTGTGCAGGAGGGGTGTCACGCGGGCACAACGAGTTGCGCCCATAACCACCCGCGCGGCCGCATTCTGGACTGTATGTCCAGTAGGTGCTGAATCTCTGCCTCCACCAGAGACCTCTTGATGGCCTCCCTGGGAACCAGACATCAGATGAACCATCTTGGGGGTTGGGAGCAGAGTTCTAGAGTGAGCTGAGCCTCACTGTTTGTAATGCCCAAGCATTACAAACAGTGAATCAGCCAATGGCAAGTGGTCTCTTGCCATTGGATGGCAAACATACTTAAACGGCTGCCAATGGGAATCTCAGATTGAAAGTCACTTTGTCTGATGATAAGGTTGGCTATTGGCTTTCTGAAAGGGTCTCCTGGTCTGCGGTTGTCTGGCTCTATCTCAAAAGGATGATCTGTCCTGCAAGCGATCCATACTCTGCGGATATTATCTCTGATAGGCCAGGGCGTTAAACCCGGCCTCAGCAGCCCGAAAGGACTACCTGCGATAGAAAGGGGTGGCCCTTCTCTCTGTCCTCCTGTAAATGTGAGTGTTGTGGTCTGCCAGCAGCCTGCGGAGCTGGCAGCAGAGTCGGACAGCGATGAGGCTGAGGAAGAACATGGGCCTTTCCTGGAGCCTGGGGAAGGCCCGGATGAGAGCTCTGCGTCAGAGGCAGAGATGGGGCCAGGACCATCGGTGAGTGAGGTGCAGACTCCAGAGCCTCCAGAGACTGATAGGAATGAGGCAGAGGAACAGGAGGAGCCTGTTCCTAATGCACGCATGAGAAGAGCTGCCAGAAGGCAAGAGCAGCTCAAGCAAAGAGGACAACTCGGGAGTAGGGCCAAGAGATGATTGGCCCCTTCCATAAGGCTTAAAACAGACCAGCAGTGGCATTTGGGCTTTGCCAGAAAACAACGTTGGTAGCTTCATCGTCTTCTTCGTCTACGTCTTGTATTTATTTTTGTATCTGTGACTTCTGAACGTTTGCCAAGAAAGGCCTTTGGCAGTTTGCCTAATTAGACTAAGGTTTGAGATAGGACTGAGGAATTTGTGTTGGGAGGAATTTGCTTTAATTTAGTTGAATGGCGCTGGGAATGAAGTAATTCTCAGCTGTTCGAATAAAGTTTGTTTGTTTCTTCACTGACTGTTTTTTCTACTACTTACTTAGGCCTGGGTCACAACAGTGAGGAAGAGCTTTCCTCTTATCCTTGCCCTCCACTAAGATAGGGTCTAGCACTTCCCAAAAAAGATCACCTCCCGTTAAGGGAGCGGACGCTAGCCTCCATTTAGATTTCATATTGGCTTCCCAATGGCGAAGCCATAAGAGGCACCTGGTGGTGACATTTGACGGCAGTGCCCTCGAGGCAAACTTGGCGGCATTGAGGGTTGCGTCTGCTGAATACTCAGCTGCTGCCATCAACTTACTAGTATCCTGATGCAGTCTAGTGTCCTCGGGGGATGCTCGGGCCTGCATTTGTCGCAGCCAGATTAGCGATGTTCTAGTGAAAAAGGATGCAGCCATGGCTGATCGCATTGTCCAAGCGGCTGCCTGGTGTGTCTTGTGAGCAGACAGCTATGCTTTTCTGTTCTCCGCTTTCAGGTCCTCTGCTGTGTCAGAAGAAAGGATGGCTGCTGTTGCCAAATTGGTCAGTGGAGCATCCACAGCTGGTAACTTCAGGAGTTCCTCTAGATCCTGCTCTACAGCATACATCTTCCTGTCCATCCCACTGGGGACGGAAATGGATCCAGTCTGGTTCCAGTGCCGTTGGATGACATTGACAAAAAGCTTAGGGGAAGGTATCACTTCCTGCGCTGTGACTGGCTCCGTGAAGAGTAGGGAACTGAGATCCTGAGGGTCTGTGGAAGCATCCTTCAGGCCGCCAGCTACCCCCATATTGAATGTTGTTTTGGCTTCAAATAACAAGGTCTTAAACAAATTGGGGCGAAAAAGCCAGGTAAATACTGGCTGATCTGGGGCAATACCTTCATCTTCAGAGAATTCATAGTCACCCATTTCCTTATCACCAACAAGTGAAATATCGCTGTGACGGGAAGGTAGCGGTGAATGAGGCTCCTGAATATAACCCGTATCGGGTTGTAATTGAGGTGGTAGAGTCGGTAGTTGGGGGGGCAATGGTAATGGGCCCATAAAACCCCTTTGTTGTAGGGCTGCGTCTATGCCTTGTGAAATGGTTTGCGCAATGATGCTGCGAAGCTCTTGAGACAAACCAGGCCCCAATTCCTCCTCGGGGCGGAGCCCCGCCACAGTAGGAGTAAAGGTGGCAGATGGAACAAAGGGCCTGGTAATCAGGGCAGAATCTAATCCTGCTGGAGCCAGGCAGGAGAGAGGAACAAAATCATCCTCATAAGCGGGTGCCTGAAGGTCTTGCAGCCTGGTGTTAACATTAGGAGACCAGTTTAGTTGATTCTCCTGCAAGGTCTGAAGGGCTAATTCCTTTTCCAAGGAAATGCGGGTCTCAGTCCTACTCTCTGGGATTCTTGATGTTATGGCTGCTTCTGCCTGTTTCTGGGCCCTTTGCAAAATGTTTTTCCAAGGCCTTTTGCCTTCTCTTGGCATCGTTCTCAGAGGCTGATGAGGCTGTCCTTGACTCTTTAGTCTTAGCCCTGGTAGAAGGCCTGACCTTATAAGCTGACCTTGCCCTTTTGGGATCAGAAGCCTCTGATCTTTGTTGACTGGGAGAAGAATCAGATGAATTACTGCTGTGAGAACTAGATTGGTCCTCCATTTTGGAAGGCTGGAACCGCTCCTGCTATCTTCAGCTGCTATCCAGATGCTAGTTCTGGGCAATTCCCAATCCTGAGAAAGATACCCCTTTTGGGATAAGTTTGGCTCAAATCCCTTGGAAGGGGTGGCAAGCTGGCCAAGGGATCCGCGATACTCACTGTGAAATCCAAGCAGGTAAATTGGCGCCAAACTGACAACACAGTTTGTAAGTGCAATCAATCCGCAGCAACAAAAGGGTGCGAAACCGACAACACAGTTACAAATGCCATGATTAAATGACTAGCGCAAAGCCGACAACACGGCTTGCAAAGTGCAATCTTAGACAGGGCCTGTTCCCTGCTGACCAAAGCCTCGGTCTGTGTCAGCTTGACTTGGAAGGTAGCAGAGCCTTTGTGGTCTAGCCTGCAGGGGTTAAGAAATAAGCGCCCAGCTGGTGGCTCTGTCATCGCTCCCTAGTGTTGCAGCAAAGGAGCTCTGACCTTCTGGCCAATAATGAAGTGGGAATGCGATCCACGGCTACCGCGGCACTTCAGCAATAAAACACTGACTCTCCTATCTTCGTGTGGTTTGCTCAGTTTGTTTATCATACTTGCAGAAGAAAAATTAATTTTGTGTCTCTCTAGGCCAACTGAGTTGAAAAACTGGAGCTCAGCCAGGTGGAAGGGGTGTGGCCAAAGAAATTGCAACTCAGTCTCTGGCCAACCAGACAGAATTAACTCATGTTTGGATCTCCAAGCAGTGTACAGGAGAACCCCTGTTTTAACCCATTATTGTTACCATCTCCATTTGATTTTTAATTCCACCCCCATCGTCCCTATTTCAACAATCATATCTGGTCATCAAATTCCAATTTTCCCCATTGGGCTCTTTTTCAACTTTCTTCACACTTTTCACTTTTTTAATTTTAGTAACTTGAACATTTTTGATTTGGTTCTTTATTTATGGATAAAGCTAGGTTTGGGGAGTTGAAACAAAGCTTAATGCAATTTGACGATACTTTCATCAGGCTTCACAGCTATTTCTTCCCCATTGTAAAGGTAAAGGTTCACCTCACACATATGTGCTAGTCGTTCCTGACTCTAGGGGCGGTGCTCATCTCAGTTTCAAAGCCAAAGAGCCAGCGCTGTCCAAAGATGTCTCCATGGTCATGTGGCCGGTATGACTAAACACCAAAGGCGCACGGAACGCTGTTACTTTCCCATCAAAGGTGGACCCTATTTTTCTACTTGCATTTTTTACGTACTTTCGAACTGCTAGGTTGGCAGACGCTGGGACAAGTAACGGGAGCTCACCTCGTTACGCGGCACTAGGGATTTGAACTGCTGAACTGCCAACCTTTCTATCAACAAGCTCAGCATCTTAGCCACTGTGTCCCTTTCTGCCCCATTGACTTTGGTATTATTAATAAATATGTTATTGATATTCCATTTAATAATCAGTATTTCCAGGATCAGATTGATATAACTGCTAGGCATTTGTTATTCTGAAGTTTTTCATCTGAGGTAGCTTTCTGCTGGCTTAGATACAAGAGAACCAAAATATCATTGTGGCTGCTTCCAAAAAAACTCAAGCAAAGTGGTGATGAGGTTATCCTGATACTCTTAGTTGCTAAGTGGCTTAAAGTAAGTTTGCTTTTTTTTCAAAGCAATAAATGGTATTTTTTTCTATTATATTTGTTTCAAGGGGAACCAATTATGCTTGGAAGAGATCTCATGTTTAAAACGATTTTATCTTTTGTTGTCCCAGAATGGAATTTGGCTAAAGTTGAAAACAGCAGCATCTTTCTGATCTTGACTTTTACTGGTGTGAGTAGAAAAATAAAAGTTAATAACATTAATAGGCATATTTACCCTACTTTCAAATTCCTTTCTGAAAGCAAGGAACATGGTAAAGCTACTAGGTTTAAAAAAAACAACAACAACCCTAGAGTTACTGAGAAAGAAATTCTCTTACTATATTTGTGAGTCATTTATCATATTGGGCAATCTTTCTGGAAAAATTGTATTGTGTTAGGCATATCATTCATTGTTTATGGTGGCTTTTTTCATTCTTACTGTGCAGATACTTTTCCCCCATAGGGATTTGGCCAGCAACGAACAATGGTAGTAATAATAATTAGAACATTTCCGAATGCAACAATTCTTTACTATTTTCTGCAACACGTTGGGAAAACTAATACAAATCTGTTAAGGCAAAAAATGCACTCACTGGAAAGGAAAGGGAACATTCAAAGGGTTTTCAAAATGTGGATATAAAACTAGATAGATTTTGAATATATGTTTTTGTGATAAAAGAGAAATTGTCTTTGGCTTCTTATTAACTAATTATTTATAATTATAATTCAACTAAATAATAATACATGTACTTAGGGCATCTTTATGAGCCATAAATAGTCTAGTCAATTTAATCAAGATCCTGCATGACTCATTTTGAGAGAAATTATTTTTTTGCAATATGAGAAGCTAAAATGATGCTGACTCCTTTTTAAAGAATAATAGGAGCCCTTTAAATGCTGTCTCATGAAACTTTTCCAATAGAATATTTTTAGCAGCTTTTCCCAATTTAGAAACCTCCAGATGTGGTTGGTCTATAAATCTCAGAATTCCACTTAGTCCATTGCAAGTTCAGAGAATGAAATACCACAGACTTCACCTGTAATAACGGATAAGCACATGGATAACTTCTGTTTTTGGCACTGTCATCAACGTCAGATATAATCTGTGTTGTAATGCACAATCTCATACTAGGTACATAAAAGCAAATCCTATTATGGTGGTGGATTGTTTTGGTGCCTTCATATTAGTGTTGAGTCCTAATGACTTCCTGCAGTTTCTGAGGCAAGATTTTCAGAAGCAGTTTGCCATTTCCACCTTCTTCCTAAGATTGACAGAGAATATTGGCCCCCAATAACCCAGCTAATTGTGTGATTTTGTGTTAAGGACTAGAATTCAGTCTTCTGATTTCTAATCTAGTGCCTTTAAATACTACAGCTAACTGACTCTCCTGTTTATATTAACCTCCATGCAATAAATATCTTAATATCAAGGCTTGTAATCCAGTTATTTCTGTTCTAGTTAGCTGGTTTTTTTAAATATTTTGGGAACAGTCCAGGCAATGGCAGCATTTACTGTATATTTGTGTGTGTGTGTGTGGTTGCATGTGCCTGTGCCATAAATTTCCTATATATTCTTCAGCTGATCTGACCTGATTCTTCATTTGTAATAATCACAAAAAAGTGTGAGTGTCAGGCATGGGAATTACAGATTTGTAATTTCCAGTTTTCAGTTGTAGGCTTTCCAACTTTCAGCTGTAGGGTTTGATGATAAAGAGTATGAATTATTTTCACTTGGCAGGAACAGATTGTGCCCATGGTTTATTAGGGCTTTGCTTCACTTCAGAAGTATAGAAAACTTTACCTTTTTTGCAGGTGCAAAACCTGCCACAGAAATGTGACTATTGGGTTGTAATTTGATTCTGCTTTCATTGTTCAATTAATCCACTTTACTGTCGTTCAGAAATAATAGCATTTTGGAAATATGTTTGGTAGGAGTAATATAGAGTGGAGGCTCACACTTTGCGCTAAACTCAGGGTTATTATAACTAATTTGTTGAGAGAGCTATATCTGCCTTCATGTTAAGTTCCAAAGTGTGAAAAGGAAAAAAAAAAAAAAAACAGACAAAAGCTATTTTTTTCTTGGCATTTTTTTATTGAAAAGTTATGAATCGAATCATAGTTTTTCTCACTGTAACTGTTTTAACAGAAGATACATGGAAAGCAAAGCATATTCCCATTCAGTGACATGCACAAGTTTATTATTTCTTTTATAAATAGGAAAATAGTTGCAGCTTTAGAATTAGGTATTACTACTATTATTTAGATAGTTGCTGTTACAAGGAAATCACTATAACAATTTTGGTGTTTTTCTTAAATTATGAAGAATTTATGTACATTATACATAAATTCTTTGGAAAAACTGTAATTCGGTATAAAAATTGTCAAATGTATACATTTGGTGAGATTTGGGCTCGAAACGTTCCTAGAAAATAAGGCTTCTAATTAATCAAGTATTTAGTTTCATTTTTCTATGTTAAACTGCGTGAAGCAAGGTTCTTAAAATTATTTAAGAATGAATAGTAGCGTTGGAATGATATATACTGGAATACTAATTTATTCAAATTGAAGAAGAAGAAGAGGAGAAGAAAGATAAGAAGGAAAATTACCCTCCATTTTACAAAACAATGTATTAGCTCACAGTTCTGTAGACACCTGTGCTGGGTGTGGCCGTCACACACACTCAGAGAAGCAACTGATATTTTTAAAAGCGACTAGGCAAATAGCAAACTAAGTTATACAATGGATTTTAAATTTTACAAACAGATTTGCAAATCTATAAGTGCTGTGTTTTCAGCTTTTCATTAGGTTAGACTTTAGAAACATCAAGGTAAAGTTGAAAGATAAATTTACTATGAAAATCAATAAGGTTCGTTTTGAATAAACATCTTGAGGGCTCTGCATAGATGCCCTGAGATTTATATTTCAGTCTTTGATAAAAGACTTTGTTTTAAGTTACATGAGATTTGCATTTTGAAGACTGGCCTGCAAATATAATCAGGCTTTTAGAAGATAATAAAAGGCCATGGTTGCAACAGTTGGCCAGAGGAGGGGGAGAGAACGGGTGGGAGGGAGGGAAGGAAGAAGAGAGAGAGAGGAAGGGAGGGAGAGAGGGAGGGAGAGTTTGGAGAGTATTTGAAAATATAAGCTAAGGTAATCAAAGTGAAATGGCTAAGATGTATAGAAAATTTGCACACTTGTAGAATGGGATTACATACAATTCTCTCCTCCCTAAAATTGCATACAAAATGACTCATAATGTTTTCAAGGGTATTATATCTAAAAGCAACGGAACAAAGGGTATTGTACCATCCTTGATGACAATGATGTCACAGCAAAGCATTGCTAGTGTTGCAGAAACACAGAGTGCCTTGCCTTCTGCAAGTTTATCTTTTATTTTTTATTTTTGTTTTAAAGCCACCTGGTTGAAGGAAGAGACCAAGGGGTTATTAAACATTTAAGAAAGAGAGCTTTTTGGTGCAGCTGGATGTCTCTGCAAGATTAAATCACACTGTCTGAAATAATAGTCCAGCTCTTGAGATTACATGGCTGAGTTGCGTAGGAAGAGGTAGATGGGTAAAGTTTTAATAAAACAAAACTAGTCACATCCACTTTCTGTAGCATGCTTTTCTCATGCTGTACATTATGAATCAGACACTAGCTTTTCTTTAACATTTGGGCCTTTTGATGTGAACTTGCCTTCTTTCTTGTGAATGTTGCATAATATGTTGCCTCATACTATAGTTGGTGATTTGATCCAGGCAAAATATCTTCTAAACTTTCTGTGAAAAAGATATAAACCTAACTGCCCTGCAAAAATAACTTATTGATCTATAAAAAGATTGACACAAATATACACACATACACACTTATAAATGTATACACATATGCATAGAGTAGATTAGGGGAATGTTTAAATGATATCTTTAGATACACATTGTGTTTTATCTTGAATCCTCCCAATAGAGAGTTGCTCCTTAAATCTGGTTTTAAGACGTTGGGACACATGCAAGAATTCTTGTTAGAACATTTTTGGCATTAGTATCATTTATATATGCTACCTGTAGGCCTTTTCTTTTTATAAAAAGCTGTTGCACCCTTTCTTTATGTCCTTTTGGTTGGTTCTTATACAAATTTTTTGGAATGTTGATTCTTAATATCGGTCAAAATGAATTGGTCTCCTTAAACTCTTACAACTCATAGCATTTTACCCCAACATGGTATCATTCAGTTGCATTTGGACTACAGCTTTCCGAATTTAACAAGACTGAGATTTCTGAGAATTGTACTTCCAACTGGGTTACAGTACAATATATTAAGTTAGAGAAAGTTAGAATATGGGATCCTGGAGGAATCCAGTTTCCAGTGCATTTATGCTAAGAGTAAGTTAAAACCATAATCATGCTGGTCCCACCTTTGTTTTCATCCTAAAACCCTGTTATTAGTTTTCCAGAGATTTAAACAGAAATATTAAACGTTTATTCTCACTATGAGCTTTTTTATTATTTAGAATTGGTGTTCAAAACTCCCATTACTAAGCAAACATTGTTAAATTTGTTCCCTAGCTTTGTGGAGATTCAAGGCATTGAAAAACACTTGAAATATTAGGTAGAGTTAGAGAGCTACTGTTAAAATAAAACTTCACTGAGTTAATATTGCCCTGTGCTTTTAAGTATATATTTAGTTTGGGTTAATTATAAGTATATATTTAGTTTTGGATTAATTAAGTATATATTTAGTTTGGATTTAGTTTAGATTTGCTTTTTTTTCTTCAGCATATTATGATATTTAATATTTTTCTATTTTATATATATTTATTTATTCTATGTAATTAAAAGAAATACATCTAGTGGAGAGGTTCCAGGGTTGTTTATCAGCTGCAGATGACTCTGTTACGACATCTGCATTTCTTACTGCCACAGTTAGCTCATTTTAAACCTTATATTTTTCTCTTTTTTCCATAAAGTGACTCAAATTGATGTACATTGAATCCCTAAATAGTCTCCCATTTATATTGTGTGTGACTGATTCATCCATGTTATAACATATAGCTTATACTTGCATATAAATCTGTGGACTGCTGTATGTATTTTGAATATTAAGAATTATTTTTTAAAAAATGGTTGCTACTGTGAGGACTTGCCTGTTCACAAAATGGCTGCCGTGATGAGTAAATTGCAAATGGGGAGGTGGCTCTTTATCACCTACTTTCTCCTCTGGGATGTTTCTTATCACCCCACTTTATCTTTTTTCCTGTATTTTTTTTTTTTTTATTTTGACTCAAAACTTTGGGCTGTAGCCTTTTGGTATTTTTTTCTTTTCTCACTGCTAATGCGGCATTTTTAAAAATAAAAATAAGGCTTTGCCTCATGTCTGCTTCCTAAAATTAGGGGTTTTTTTTGGGAGGGAGAGATACGAATTAAAAGAAATTTAGGAGGAAAATGTCAGGTGGAGGAAGAAGTGCTAAAGTTGACTACCTTGTATATTTTTTTCTCCAAAATAAGACTCATTTAAGTCAACAGTACTTATTCCTGAGTAAATATGCATAGGATTGAATTGTAAATATATTCTCCTGGGAAAATTACTATAATGATAATAGTAAGAATGATCCAACCTTGGGTTCAGAAGAATTAAATTATCTTTTTTCTCCCATTCATGTATTAAAGACAGTTGAATGCAACTTTTTCAGTTTCTGAAGTTGAAACAAGATGAGGGTTTTCAGAATGTTTTTGGTGGTTAATATCTACTAAAAATGCATACTACCCATTTAAAGCATCAAGTTGATTTACTTGTCGAAAATATTTCCTGTGTGTACAGGTAGTCCTTGACTTACAACAGTTTGTTGTAAGTGATCAAAGTTACAAAAGCATTGAAAAAAGTGACTTATGATTTTCACACTTTGGACGGTTGCGACATTTCCATTGTCACGTGATCCAAATTCAGATCCTTAGCAACTGACTCTTATTTATGACGGCTGTAGTGTCCATGTAGTGTCCACCTTTTGCAACTTTATGACAAGCGAAGTCAATGGGGTAAGCAGATTCACTTGACAACTGTGTTACTAATTTACAACTGCAGCGATTCACTTAACAGTGGCAAGAAGGGTCTTAAAGTGGGGCAAAACTTACTTAACAACTGTCTTGCTTAGCAAGGGAAATGTTGGGCTCAGTTGCAGTCATAAATCAAGGACTACTTATATATATTGTTGAATTGCATTTGAAGTGATGTAAGCAAACAACCTGTTCTGAGAATGGTACTGACAATATTATGCACAGGTGGATAAGATTTGGATGTCTGGAGACATATTAATAATATTTAGGGGGGCTACTGTGATGAAAAATGGCCAGAATTATCTGAAGGTAGTTAGGGAATTTTGTTGGTTGGTTAGTTAGCTTATCTGGTATGATTTCTTTAGGATTTCCCAACTGAATATAGCAGGAGATCATGCGATCAGTTTTCAGCAATTCAGGGGGATGCTGAGCAGGGGTGAAATGCGATGGAGGCGGGTGGTTTGGAGAACCGGTAGCAAAAAACCCTGCCCCCCCCCATTGCCCAGCTCAGCTTTGAGCTCTTTGGCCGAAATAATGCTTTTAAAAGTTAAAAAAAAAGCCGCTGATGATCGTGCGGCTCAGCTGGGATCATCAGAGTCTTTTAAAAGCATTTTTTCTACAACCTCTTCGGCCGAAGAGGTTAAAGAAAAAATGGTTTTAAAAGGAAAAAAAGCTTCTGCCAATCAGGCAAATCAGCTGGGATCGTCAGAGGCTTTTCAGCCGAAGAGGTTGTAGAAAAAATGGTTTTAAAAGTTTTTTTTTAAAAAAAGTTGGCCACGGCCACTCAGTCATATTACCCCCCCACACACCAGGCCACGCCCACAGAACTGGTAGTAACAAATTTTACATTTCACCATTGATGCTGAGGGTATTGAAAAAGAGCCTTTAGGACTATATACAGTTCTCATGTGGCAGGTAATCCACACCTAGCCTATTACAACTTTTATAAACCTTGCTAGAGGTGTGCTGGCTGAACGGATAAGAATTGATCTAAAATATTTGAAAGGCACTGTATTGTTTTCCCTGTCTTAATTGCTATGCCACACATTCCCCTTCTTTTTTGTCACAATAAAATATGTGGTCGTGGTAGCCAGCTGTATGGGATCTATATATTTCTGTGAGCTAAACTCAGGCTTCTTGGTTTTAGCTAGCAAGGAGTAAACACTTTGTGTGTTTTGTGTGTCACAAAAGGAATAAAAGACCTTTGGAACTTATGTCCCACACTATTGCAGGCATTTTTAAACTACAATAAAAGCTCAGTTTAACAGATCATTTGATGGCAGGGGGTTCCATTAAATCCAAATTGATTGAATTATATCTTTACACAAGAAAATGTAAATGTAGACAAATGACATACAATGTCAATCGCATCATTACACAAATGATGTCAATTACGTCAGTTTGTTTATACTGTATTGCTTCAGAAACAATGCTCTTTGCTATTTAGGGTTTAATTTTCTCCATTGCTTTTGAAGCCTGCTGAAAGAAGATCTGGAGAGCCAATTACTGTATAGTAATTTCTTAGGAGGCTTCAGAATGATTCATTTTCTTAAATAAATATATTTAATATTTTACTATTTTCATTGCTTTTGAGCGCAATTCATATTTAAATTGACATCTCTAATATTGTCAATTTCAAGTATAAGCCCATAAGAATATATTTTATTATTTCCTTAGCTCTGTTAAAGTTTCATGGATGATAAACTAAGCACCAGTTTCTTACCTAAGAATTTTGGCTTTCCATTTAAAATGTTTTATACTGGATGATTTAAAACCACTTGATGACAGCAACTTTAGCAAGAACTGGGACTGGCAATAAAATTGTAAACCTGGTTGCTTCATGTTAGTGCTTTTGTGAATATTGACAGTTTCTTTGGAAAGTTTAATAAAAATGAAAGGCTTAAGAATGCAACCTTGGGCTAGTCTAGGGTTGTGTTATTATTTTTTCATGCTCTTCTGTTCATATTGGCTCCGTGAACGGTTTATGCTAGTAAGACAGCACAAATAGATGCAAACTTCTAGGTTTCATAGACTTGGGATAAATAACCTTGCCTGGATCACCTTTGTTGTTTTTCAGGAATTGATTTCTAGAAAAAATAAATCACACCTATTCTTAGATGGCAAGGACAGTGTGTGGATATCATTGTGTATTGAAACTGAGAGAGAAAAAATAGCTTAGAAAATATTTACTGACATTTGTTGTTACTTCCTAGCATAAAGCAAACTTGTAGAGGAAAAATATTTTGATAACATTATTGGTAAGAAATGTTCAGAGCTTTTCTTTTTGTCTTTCTTCAGTATGAATGTGTAATATTGAAATTCCATGGACATAATTTAGCGTTTTCCACAGAAATAAGCCAAGTTTGATTTCTATTCTCTAGAGATCATTATTACACTATTCCTTTAGAAATCCAAAATAATAATCTTGACTTTTACATGTTATTTGTTGTATAGAATGATTCCTTTTTAGATGGTTTTATCTTCCTTTAGAAGATAATCATTCACTATGTTTACTATGGAAAATTATGTGTTTGTGCAGATACATCTACCCTGTTTCCCCTAAAATAAAACATCCCCTGATAATAAGCCCAAACGAGCTTTTGAGTGTAAGGCAATATGGCCAAGTGCTTATTTCAGGGTTCAAAAAATATAAGACTGGGTCTTATTTTCGGGAAAACACGGTATATATGTGCATATATGTTACCTTGGGACTCTTTTGGTGAGAAGCAGCACATTCTGGTCTCTTCAACTGTCTCCCAAGGAGAACATCATGGCAAGGGACAGGACATCAATCCTGGCTTCACACAATTAAATAAGGAAAGTTGCTTCTGATTTCTAGATCAGGGAACAATGGAACTGGGGTGTGTATGGAAATACTGGCTTTCTTTGATTTTTTTTCTTCCTGATTCCTTTTTGTTTCATGTTTTACCTTTTAGGTTATGAACCAAAAAATGGGAATTATCTTACTATTTGTAAATCTTAAGACAGAAAAGGAACTCATTTTGACTTAAGAGCATAAATGTTTTTCATCAAGATAGAATTTTGTGGCTCCAAATGTTGGTGAACAGTGGTGCTAAAACAAAACTCTGAAACAAAAATAAAAAATATAATGCATCCAAAATAATCATTTTCATAATCTTTATCGAGTGGGCTTATTTAATATCTTGGGCCAATATTATATACCTATGTAAATATCATTAACTCGTGGTTTTTTTCATAACCTGTCTGCACTTCTAATTCCTTGATAATAAATTAGATATATGATGTTTGAATTGATATGGATGAATTTACATGGTGTCTAGTTCTGCATATATTTTAGCTTCTCCTAAATATTTATATTCTAATAAAATGGATTCTGATATATATAATATTTTATTGGCTTAATATTTACATTAAAATGGAACTGTAATTTTATCCTTGCTGTACTTAATGCCATAATTGCAATATGCCTCAGAAAAATGATCCTTAACATCATTTATATTTTATTAAACTGATAGATCTCAGGCCACTTAGTGAAGATCCATTGGATGGAATTGTATGATTCAGGGATGAGAGAAAATAATTATTTCTTTGTCACATCACAAAACCTCTTAGTAGTATTGGATCAGATTTCTAGTGTTCTGCCATTTATACTGAAGAAATCCCTATCTACTTCACATTATCAAAATTCTGAATAAACTAGGGAGTCAAATTCTACTTGAAAGTAATTTCTCCTATTTAATTTCATTTTTAAAAGATTTTGGTAGCAAGTGGCACTAATAAGCTAAACAAGATCAGCCATGTTAAGCACTTGGATGGTAGACCTTGCTTGCCTGGAAAGTGAGAAAGAATTTCTGGAAGAACGCAATAGCAAGTCACTTCTTTATTGCTATCAAGAAAGCTATCAGAACTTCATCCAGCCATAATTGGCTATATTATTTCTCTAGAAATTCAAACCTGTACTTGGGAGTAGAGTAGAGTAGAACCAAAATAGGGTAGGGTAGGGTAGGGTAGGGTAGGGTAGGGTGGAGTGGAACAGGAACAGGAACAGGAACAGGAACAGGAACAGGAACAGGAACAGGAACAGAACAGAACAGAACAGAACAGAACAGAACAGAACAGAACAATAGTTGGAAGGGACCTTGGAGGTCTTCTAGTCCAACCCCTTGCTCAGGGAACTATCAACAAAAAAATCAAATATGCCAAGTGAAATAAGTTCATCATGTTGAATCCTGATTTTTCCCCCCTGTACATGTTGATATTGTTGAAATTGGTTGGAAAATCTCAACAGAATTGTGCACTTGCTGATATAAGGATGCCAAACAAAGACATTGAACTATGTTAGTAGTCAATAGTTAGTATGTTTAATTAAAAGAGATTGCTTTAATTTTTAATTATCTGAGGCTTGTAAAATTTAAGAAAGGCTTCTCTCTGTATAATTTTACAGTTGATCATTAAGATTGCAAAGCAAATACAATTGGGAGGTAACAGATTTTTATAGTGGTATTTAGTGGAATGCATTACTGTTAGATATAATTATTTTAATATATCTTTAAAACCTAGTGTCATCGTGATGTGACATAACTATATCTTGCAAAATTCTGAGACAATATCAGGTTGATAGATTGTGCTGTGTTGTTTCAGAGATGAATAATAATGATGAGTATTGTTTTTATGGGGTTATTAATTGCTGAACATGAGGAATAATATATGTAACAAGTATTTGTATTGTAATGTATTTAGGATCTGCTGATAACTTATTTTTTACCTACGTAGAACTATTTCAATTAAGTTGGCTGGAGTGAATAATACAATATACCTCAAACTTTATTAAAGCTATCCGTAGCTGCTGAAGCTCAGCATTATCTTATCCCAGATTTATAGTGGGTTGTATCCAGATTTAGTCCATAAATTTCCAGGAGTCTCTCCTAAATATAGCCAAATATGTATTCCAGCCAGATTTAGTGTCAGTATATCAAGCAATCTCACCATCATTCTAAGATATATGATAAATTAAAATATCCCTAATAAAATTTCCATATGTTCTGTTCTTAACCTTCTCAGGCTGTTTTGTAAATCCAAAAAAGCCCAGGCCATTTCCATCCTTTGAGACCCTTAGTTATAGTAATAAAAATCATGACACGTGAAAATAAATTAAGCTTTTTCCTTGTTCAGAAAAACAATGCACTTCAAAGAATGTGGTAATTATATTTTACCTATTGAAGATGGGATGTGTTTTTCCTTTGTTCTGAAGAGGTTAATTATGAATGTAGCATTTCATCTAATCAGAGAATTATGAGTGCATATTTGTGAGCTATGTGTGTATGTGTGAAGTAAGTACAAAAGGTTCTAGAGAAGAAGGAATATGGTAAAAATGATGGTGTGAATAGCTTTTTCAATATTATATATGTAAATAATTATTTCAGTCTTGAGATTTCATGTGTCTTATGTGGTGGTTGTTTTTATTTATTACTATTGTTTTATAGTCTATGGGTTAACTGCTAAGACTGGCTGCCCTTTTATTTTTTATATTGGAGTGGAAATGTAGTTTGGACATAATGGATTATTGATTGGTCTGAGAACAGCAGAAGCCCCAAGGCCTAGTCATCAATGGTACTTACTCTCCCATTAGAGAATGCATCACTTCATGCAGCCATTTGGGATCCAAATCTGTAGAATATAAGCTTATAATTGTTGATCTTGTAACAGAACAGTTTTTAGGGCAAGGAGCTCTTCATTATTGTGATGGGCTTGCTCCTTCCCCCTCCCATTTGCTCAAATAATAGTTTCTTTGTTTTGGTAGTAAGATAAGCTGGATCAGGATGTTAATGATGTATTTTAATTCATGCCTTATAGTGCTACAGTGTAACCCATAGAATACATTTCTTTGTCTCTGTGAAGACAAACATGACCAGTATACTAAAGCACAAAATATGTACTGAGTGGGTGACAGGGCTATGTTTCTCTATATATCTTGTAAAACTGTGCAAGAATGAACCTTTTAGTAAAATTCCTTTTAAAAAAGGGTTCACATTTTTGCTCCATGCTTTCCCTTGTTTTCTGTCCTGTGAATCTTCTCTTCTCTATTTCTCACTGGCAAGATCTGTATTTGCTTAATATATCCTTATAGGTGTGTCTCTCCATGAAGGTTATTATTGGTAGTGCTGTTTCAGAAGCGCTTAATTATTTTCTCAGGAATTTTGGAGCCCGTTTTTAATACCATCATTAACTCAGGGGAGGGAGGGAGAGAAAGCAAATGATGTGGGCAAAGAATCTCAGAGTAAATCTGCAGTGTTAACAGTTGCAGATCTGAAAATAATGCCTTCCAGAACACAAAAAATGTAGCAGACATCTCTTTGCCCAGAATAAAACAAATTGGTGCTTTAGCATTTCTGGAGACTAGGATCCTGGAGACAGGATGAGGCCAAAGTTCCCAGCCCTTGAAAAATAGGCCACCTATAAGATTTGCAAAACTGCATCAATTCAAATGAAAATGCAGAGTCAGAAATAAATTGACTCAGCTCACATTGGATTTTGAGATCAGGCAGTTCTGGAGCTGATCCTGAAATGGTGCAGAACATTATTGAGCAAGTGCTTTTTTCACCTGCAATTTTTTTTTAAAAAAAAAAGGCTTGGCAAAATTTTATCATCTTCTATGGCTCTTGAGGGAATAAAATCAAGGCAAAATCCTGCTAACTTTTCCCTAATGCCTGTATTCACTCTGAAGGACATATTCTGCTGGGATTTCCTGTAAAAGTCAAGGATGTCCTTACTATTTAATGACAGGCTGTTTTCCCCTCCCCAGTTCATCTTGCTACCCTAATGTCTCCTAAATGCTCTGCTGTTACAGAACAGTTGTGTTATCCTTGAAGGATAGGAACTGCATATTTTTTAAAAAACATGTTTCCTTGTACAAACCTCTTGGCATCATTTCTTATCTGAAGAGTTTTAATTGCAAAATAAACTGCTATTAAAGAAGTGAAAGTTATTTTCTTAAGGGATTTTATATATAAGATTACTTTGAAGCACATGAAGTGGAATAGATATAATAATTACTTGTCTAATAATAAAAGTATGATTTAGTTTTATAACTATTGCCTCTAACCTGGCAACATTGAAGTGTGAAGACAACTGTCAAAATTCTCAACCAGCATGGTTCATCTTCTTTTCATATTTTCTATTCTGGCTAGATCTTAAGGGAATTGGAATTCAATAATTTATGTATGCTATATATCCCTGGCTTAGCAATTAATTCTGCATACAGCTTCTTCAGTTAGCAAACAATAGTGTTGCCTGAGAATTCCTGTACTTAAACAAACCATTGGTATGCATTATGAGTTGATTATATAAAGGTAAGATAGGATTTATCACAGTGATAATAGATATAGATGATTCATTGTTCATGGCCCTTTAATGGCGTGGAATTGAGCTGTGAAGGGCAAAATACCATGATAGCACACTAATATCAACATAAGAGTACATTATTATCAATTTAGTCAAATAGCATTCTCTGCTGCCCAAATCAAATGAAATATTTATTATTAGGGCCACCTTACACTTGATGTTAGCCCAATGGCTGAGAAGCAATAGTCCTAATTTTTGATTGAAATAAATTTTTCCCCCATGGGTCTGGCACTACTGGTTCTCAGATACCCTTTTAAACCAACCTGGTTAGCAAAACCTAACTCCAAACTCAAGTCAGTCCTTAGTCTCTCTTTGGAAAGCCTCTGTCCATTAGGGTTTGAAAATGCCAGGAGTCATCTTAAGCAATGTAACTGGGATACTGAGTTTCCAACCAGTTTAAGCCTAATATCCAGCTTTGCAGATTGTTAATTCTTCTCAAATGGCCATATACCCTTATCTTAGTTCTCTTTAATTCTAATTCTGAAATTCTCCTGGCTAGGCTGGAATCACTACCCTCTGGAATTCTTTAAGAGTGATATAAAAACATCCCTTTTCAGCAGTGCTTATGAACATGTCGCGATGTCCCTGTGGAACAAGCCATATGCTCCTTTGTTGCTCTCTACCGGGAATCAAGGAAGATACATATCTATTCCATTTTAAAGAATCACCCAGTGGACAGCACAATGTCTAGCTGACCATGCTTCTATCTCACCAGGATTCTGACATCTTTCCAAGTTGCCAGATTTTTTTGCTACCATTTGTTTTATCCCTCCGACCTACAGTTGAATTTTTCAACTGTAGGTAGCAAGAATTTTTGTGATTGCCACTCTAAATGTATTACAGTTACTATAGTAATGTATTTTGTATACTTCTATTGTGTTTTATATGTTTTTAAAATAATAATTACATGTTTATATGTTTTATTGTTCTGTTCTGAAGGCCCTAATAAAGGTTTGATTTGAATTATGGCCACAGACCAGAACACATTTCCATTATTGATTCACAGAACTGGATCTCTCTATTCCTGGTCTTAAAATGTTTTAAATCTACCATGCTGTTCATAAAAATTGGTTAATATACTTCAGGAATAATCGCTTTGGGGAGATGTTTTACATAAAATCCATCCTGTGGCACATACTTTCTCGGAGGAGAATTAAAATTAGGTGGGGCAGAAATACAGATACCTTGAAGCAGAAATGTGAATCCTCCTTTTGAAGTATTATGTATACAAATGTTACCATTGGATCCATACTTTGTAAATTTGATGCATCTTCACCAACAGAGAGACAGGATTGTTTTTTTCTTAAAAAGCAGGGTAGATAAAAAAAAAGTATTTTTCCATTAAACATGAAGCACTTGTAATAAACAAGTAGAAAGATTTCTTCAGTATATAAAAGAGATAATATATGCATGTATCGACCATTTATTTGCAGGGCAGAAAAAACAGTATCAAATTTTGAATAGGTACTACAGAAAATACCAGATGTTCCTCTAACATGTAAAAATGAAGTTTTTTACAGCTTTTAATGTAGCAAAATTGTGAACATATTTCTATACTTTATTTGTATTAACAAGGATATTAGCAATCAACTAAGAAAAAAATAGTCATAGTTGTTCATTTAATGGGCTTGTTTATAGGAATTTTATTTAACTAAAATAAGATGCATTCTTTTCTGTATGTCTGCATGTTTAAGAAAGCATTTTTAACAAGGATAGCTTACAGAAATCCTTTATCTCTAGACAAACAAAATTTTGGCTGTTTTTCATGAAATTATACATGTGTATAAAACCACAGACTTAAAATATTACAGTTACTTCAAGAAAGGGCTTATTAAGTTGAAGCTACATGCACACTATTTTTTGGTTTGGAAAGACAAATTTAACTGTTTGTGAGATTGATGTTCTTATTTTTAGCTCATACCAATTACATGCATACTCTGTATCCCAGTAACTGAAACTACTATTTCATAGGTTTGTTTATGTTATCTTACTGAGCTTATGAAATATCCTACTGGGTTTTCTGAATTATAATATCATCCAAGTTAAAATTTAATACATTTGTGTGTACCAAGAGTTTGATTTAGATGAAAAGAAAACCTTAACAGAGGCCTGTCACAAGGGAAGTAACAAAGAAGAATGTTGTGAATGTGCTTCAAATGAAATGCTTTTGCATTTAGTAATGAGGTGTTGTGCTTTTGTTTTGGTTGCAGGTTTTGTTTGCCATTTGACTCAGAAACATCAATGAATGCTTATATCCGGAATGTTCTCAAGCTGAGAAGCAATTTGAATATAGGAATGAAGAGATAGAGGCTTGGTGAGAAACATCCCCAATAGAAATTTCAACATAATTTTTCACTCCTGGGCAGAGCTTTTACCTGTTGACTGATGTTGTTGGAATACAGATGGATTGTAGTGTAGGTGCAAGCATGGAATTGCGAAGAGCCTCCAGTCCTCACAGGATGAATAAGAATGATGTGGATGCAGACAAATCCATGTTGCACAGCTGCTGCATATGTGGCAAGAGTTTTCCCTTCCAGAGCTCACTGTCACAACACATGAGGAAGCATACAGGGGAGAAGCCCTATAAGTGCCCTTACTGTGATCACAGAGCTTCCCAAAAGGGCAACTTAAAGATCCATATTCGGGGTCACAGAACAGGCACCATAAGCCAGAGGAATGACGTGGAGACAGTGGGAGAGGCCCAGCTTAATGAGATGAGGGTCTTCGAAGGCTTTGATGGTTGCACCAGCCCTACCAAAAGCACCTCTGCTTGCAATAAAATATTGAATGGAGCCATTCCCACAGAGGATAGCAAGATCTTGCTCAGAAGCAGCAGAAAAGAGGCATTGGCCGATGATGTTAAATTATGTACTGTTCAGTGCAACTTCTGTAAAAGCAAATTTGAAGGGAAGAAAGAGTTGGAGCAACACATACATCAAGTCCACAAGCCTTTCAAATGTAAGCTGTGTAATTACATGACCCTAAGACAGGAGACCCTTTTAAACCACATAGAGAGAGATCATATTACAACTCAAATTCCAAATGGGGAAGCCTACCCTGAGAACTGCAAGCCTGAGTCCAATGCTGGAGAATTTCCTTGTGAAGTCTGTGGACAAGCCTTTAGTCAAACATGGTTCCTCAAAGCTCATATGAAGAAGCATCGAGGGTCATTTGACCACGGATGCCACATTTGTGGCCGGAAATTTAAAGAGCCCTGGTTCCTTAAAAACCACATGAAATCTCATGGCCCAAAAGCTGGGAGTAAAAATAAGCCAAAAAGTGATTTAGAGCCCATTGCCACTATCAATGATGTCATTCAAGAAGAGACTATTGTGACTGGATTATCCCTCTATGAAGTTTGTACCAAGTGTGGAAACCTGTTTACAAATTTGGAGAGCCTAAAAGCACATAATTCTGTACATTGTAAGTCTCAAGGAATTTGCAGTGATCCCAGAGGAGAGAGACTAATAGATGGAGATTTGGATTCATCTATAGCAAAACAGTTTTTCTTCCAATATCTGAACTTGCGGCCGTCTGTATGGATAGAAGGTGTTTCAAGGGGCCAGTCAGGTAAAAGAGTAGCTGAGCTGGATCCAGTCAACAGTTACCAAGCTTGGCACTTGGCTACCAAAGGGAAAGTTGCAGAGCCTTCTGAGTATGTTAAGTATTTAGGATGGGATGAAGTTCTGGCAGATGCTGATGTCACGTATGACAGGGACAAAAGGGAATATATTCTTGTTAGTCAAGAGAAACGCAAGCAAGAGCAAGATTCATCCAACTCTTCCAGTAATCCAAAGAAGAAGAACTGCACAGGTGGCCGTTCAGAGAAAAGCAATAATGCACAAGCAGGGGACAACTGCATCCTTGGTCAAGATGACCTAGAATACAGACCATCCTCACGTCAAAGCAGAAGGGCATCACAGAACAAGTCCACCGAGTGCTTTGAGTGTGGCAAGATCTTCCGCACATATCACCAAATGGTCCTTCATTCCCGAGTCCACAGGAAAGAGCGCCGAAGCTGCAGTGAAGGCGGATCAGTAGCTCAGCATGATAGATATGGTTCCAATAGTGAGGATGGTGATTCTGGATCTGTCAGTGCACCAAGTACACCAAGTTCTGCTTCTGCTCAAGAAGAGTCAGTCACCTCTGGAATAGGTGAAGAGGGTCCTGAGGATAGTTCTGAGGAAGGAATACATGAGCCATCCCCATGTAAGTATCTGTAGGTAATTGCATTTTAATTCACAAGTCTTCATTTTCTTTTCTTTTTTGTAAAACTTTATACAGGTATTCCTCGACTTACGACCACGATTGAGCCCAAAATTTATGTTGCTTAGTGAGACATTTTGTTAAGTGAGTCTTTCTCCCATTTTACGACCCTTCTTTCCACAGCTGTTAAGTTAATCATTGCAGTTGTTCAGTTAGTAACACTATTGTTAAGTGAATCTGGTTTATCCATTGACTTTGCTTGTCAGAAGGTTGCAAAAGCTGATCATATGAACCTGGGACACCGCAACCTTCATAAATATGAGTCAGTTGCCAGTTGTCTAAATTTTGATCATGTGACCACGGGGATGCTGCAATGGACATAAGTGTGGAAAATGTCCATAAGTCACTTTTTTCCAGTGATGATATAACTTCAAAGGGTCACTAAATGAACTGTTTTAAGTTGAGGATGACCTGTATATACTAAAGCCACTTTAGGTTGGTTATGATTTTTTTAAAAATAAAAAGATCTGAAAGCACGAATAGAATTTCACCAGCTGTTTAAGATGGTGAAATGGCTTTTGGCCATGGATTGATTCAAGAATATATTATAGGTCAGTGGTGGCAAACCTTTTTGCCGTCGTGTGCCAAAAGCATGCCCACACCCATAATGTAATGCGCCCCACCCCCTGCGCATGTGCATGCGACCCCCCACGCCCTGCGCATGTACCCTTGCCCCCATACATGCGTGCACAACCCCCCCCCCCCGTGCCCTGTTTTGGGCTTACCAGGCCTCTCTGAAGCCTCCGGAAGCTTCCGGTAGGCCCGTTAGGCCTGTTTTTCACCCTCCCCCACCCGCCCAAAGGCCCTCTGGAGGCTGGAAACGGCACACTTCCGGACTTCGGGTAGGCCTGTTTTTCCCCCTCCGGAGGGTCCGGAGGCTTTCCTGGAACCTCCAGGAAGGTGAAAACTGCCTCCTCCGGAGGCCGGAAATGGCCCGTTTCCAGACTTCCAGTAGGCCTATTTTTCGCCCTCCCAGAGCTTCCGTGCGAGCCCTATACTTACCTGGCATCCAAAACAGGCTGAAAGGAGACTCCTGGGAGGGGCTGGTGGCATGGGCATGTGCGCGCATCTCCTGCATGCACGGCAGAGACCTGAAAATCAGCTGGCCGGGAGGTATGCTCACATGCACGGTGGAGCTGATCTAGGGCGATTGCTCGCGTGCCCGCAGAATGGCTCCGTGTGCCACCTGTGGCACACATGCCATAGGTTCACCATCACGGTTATAGGTGGTCCTCATTTAGCCAGTTCGGACTGGCAACTTAATTGATAAGCAGTCACCAAGTGAAACTGTCCCTTTGCTTATGATCTTACTTCAGATTTCCTTTGCTTTACAGACTTGTGAAGGTTGTAAATACAAGGATTGATCATAAAGTTACTTCGTAGCTGCGAATGGTTGCTAAATGAGGCTAAAGGAGGACTGCTGGTAATTGTACTTAAAGCTATTGAGACGATTGAGCAGTTAGTTGGGTAGTTCTATTAGGCCTAAACAGCACCTTGTTTGGCTTATGTGAGGGAAATAATAGAGCTCTGAGTCCATGAAAGAGTGAATCTGTATTGAGGATATTACTGCATTTAGAACTACTATATATGGCTAAAAGCAGGTTCCTTGCTTCAGACTGTCTCTGTTAGCATGATAACTAGTACAAAATGATGGAGGGGAAAGGGCGGTACATAAGAATTGAATGTCTAATAGAACTAATGTCTGGATTTGACCCAGTTCCTTAAAATTGTATTTTTACAGTGGTCAATTTCCACTTAACATTCATTACACTCAAATAGCAAACTAGGTGAGATTTTTGTTGCTGGAGTGCCTGCACTAGTGATCCACAAGGAAAGGTTTATGTCTGCAGACCTGTTTCACCTGATTGGCATCCTCCATTCCAGAATCACTGAGTAGGAAAGACGTGTGTAATTAACTTCACCTTTGTTGTTGGTTTATTCTCAGCTATTTTCTAGGCACTGAATTGCACTTTGTACCAACAGCTCTATTTTTCTGAGTACATAACTCACATAGTAGATTTAATTATATCAAGGCTTTTAAAAATCTGATATTATTACAGTAATCTTTTAATTTAGTAGACTTGAATTTAGTGAGTTTCATATTTAATGGACAAATTTGTTTTTGGACAAAAATGGGTTTGTCCAAATGTCTCGAAATAGTATATTTAAAACATTCACTGTTTCCCCTCATAATCAATATTCACTTATTGATAAAGTAATTTTTTTCATATTTAAATATATTTTGGGACACAAAAATTCCTGTTTGCTATAAAAGAACATTAGGCTGCATTGGAAAACTCCTCCTTAATTTGTTAAACTGAATTTACTATAATGTAAAAATAGTGAATTGGCAGAATATGTTTGAGCATTAAAATTGGTGTTCCAGGTTATATGGATAAATTAAATCTTAGTGGGATTTGCTATAATTTTTTTTGACATACAAATAATGGAAGACTTCCTTATACTGAGTAGACAAGATAGTAGCAATTTATAGAAGTAGAACATAAATCTTTTTCAAACTCCTATAGGAATCATTATGGCAAAGTCAGGGAAAGAGAGATGTTGAATCCATGCTCACTCACAGTTTCCCACGAAACACTATCCCATAATAACTCTTCAGATGATATGAAGGCTAAGCTTGGATGGGGAACTATTCAGTGAAAATTTGTCCTCCTACTCTTAACTTCTCTGAAACTGTCAACCTTTTTATAGGAAGTCAAATATATTTGTTGAATACATAGAAGTGAAGTAAGATCTATTCATTTACCTGGGTTTAGAATATATATTTAGGACCGTGATGGCGAACCTATGGCATGTGTGCCACAGGTGGCATGTGGAGCCATATTGGTGGGCATGCGAGCGTTGCCTTAGCTCAGCTGCAGCACGCATGCACATGCTGGCCACCTGATTTTCGGGCCTTCTGGGCCCACCGGAAGGCGGGAAACAGACTGTTTTCGGCCTCCGGAGGACCTCCGGGGAGGTGGGGAAGGCCCATTTTTCACTTTCCCCAGGCTCCAGAGGCTTTCTTGGAGCTTGGGGAGGGCAAAAATGACCTTCCCACCCCCCCAGAGGCCGGAAGTGGCCCGTTTTCTGACTTCCGATGGGACCGGAAGGTCCGTTTTTTGCTCTCCCCAGCTCCAGAGGCTTTCTAGGAGCCTGGGGAGGGCGAAAACCGCCTTCCCCAGCCCCCAGAGGCCCTCCGGAGGCCGGGAACAGCCTGGGCCGCATTGAATTATGGGTATAGGCACGAATCACGCAACCCCCCAATGCAACCTCCACTTTTGGCACACGACGGCAAAAAGGTTAGCCATTACTGATTTAGGATATTTACCATAGCAGGCCCAACTTGGTGCTTCTAAATGTTTTGAGAGAACGATTTCTAGATTTACCAGTTAACATGGCCAGTCCAAAATATATGGTGGTATAAAACTTGGGGAAGGTAAAATTCACTGAGAAATACTGCATTTTGCCATAGTGTCCTCATCACACATTTGTTGGATAGATTTGGGGTGCTTATTTTGCTCTAATCCATGTGATGCTCTCCATGATTCAATAATGATAATATTTAATGTTTAATGATTATTTAACAATCATCAGTAACATATATGCATATTCTTTTTCTTCTTCCGTTTTGATCCTGTGCTTTTAAAAGTTGTATTCGAAAAACTCTAGGCTAATTAATCCCTATGGATTACTGCAATCCTTAGAGTCTGACTCTGGCTAAATGCAACAAATTATTCTTCAACTAGAAGCAGGGTAAATATTTGAAAGAACACTACTGTGATTGCATTTGTATCATATTTTTCATTGCTTAGTTCTCTTTGTTTATGAGGCTCTTTCAGTTTCTCTTAAATTCCAGGGAATTTTTTTTCCCCTACAGCTTGTTTATATATTTTTTTATTGTTAGTAGCACAATGCCTTTCTGCTGACATTTCTCCCCCTTGAGAGTTAGCTGATTTGAGTTTTCAGATTTTTATTATGCAGTGGGAAGCTAAAGAAATAATCAGTGCAGTATTGAGAAGTTTAAAATGCATTTAGAGTTGCTATACCGAGGAGCTTTTCTCATATTAACCAGTGACACACTTAAGCTGGTCAGCCTAGCTTATTCAGCCAAAAGTAATCATTGCTTTCCACTGAGTGTTAAGTACTTAAATCAGACAGCACTTGCAAATGTGTTTATTGCAATCATTTTTATAAATTGACATGCACTTTAAATTGTATGTTTGTAATGGCTGAAACTTATTTTGTATTTCATCACTGTAAATTAACAATCTTCAACATTTTAACAATGTTAATATTTTCAAAAAAGTATTTCTCAAACCATCAGTAAGGTCAGATGTGAAATTTATTTTATGTCTTACTTCATATCTAGACCTTAGAGCATGTTTAGCATTTGGATATAAATGGATTATTATTGATGAATTAAAAATATATTACCATCAGTTAACATTAAAAACAAATTATCAGGAAATATTGTGACAGAAAAAAATTTCCATGTTTTAAGGGTGAAGAACAGGTACAAAAAATAATTCTTTGTATATTTGCCCAAATATTGATGAGACTTACATGTATATATAAATATACATATAAATGTGTGTATTTACACATCTATATGCACAGATTAATAAAACAGGAAAGACAACTTGTAAAATATATAAAAGGTTCTGTTCCAGCTGCTTGCTGGTCATGTTATAACTTTAAATTAAACATTTATTTTAGAGAAATATTTACCTGATAAGATAACAATGTTGGCATCAGGTTTTGATTCCCTCCTTTGGGGAAAGATTTCGTAAGCTGTCTGGCACACTGGGAAAGCCCCCTCCCTTGGAACCACCCATCTAATTTAATTTGACAGAAGTACCCTGCAGAGAAAGAAATAATAATCTTCATCAATTTGATATTCTTGCTGATCTGGTAGAAAGTCCCCTGATCTCAGTGGAAGTTACAGTAAAAATATAAAATTGCAGTGTTAATAATTAAATATACAGTTACTATCTGGCATTACATTAGGACAAAGTTTCTTGTCTAATGGATGTGGATTGTCATCGATAAAATAATGCTTATTATGTAGTCACTCTGGAATTGCGGAAGCCTCATAGGAAGTTTGAGTCTGCCTTTCAGAAGCAAATGACAACAGTCCTATTCTGTGAACTTTGGGGGAGAGCTTATTTTATTTCTTGTTTCCTGTTTCTTTCCAAGTTCTTTTTACAATGTTTTAACTATTTTCAGCGCATCGGATATTTTGTCAAGGCAATGTGTAAATCAGCCAAGTAAATAAATATATAATGAGAACGAATAGAACTCTCCAAATTTAATTAAGAAAGTTGGTTTACAAATATATTTTAATATGGCTTTGCTGTTTGCAGAGCTCAAAGTATTTCTGAGGCATGTAAATAAATTTTAAATCATTTGAGGGCTCATAAATTAAAAGAAACATTAAAATAATAGATTGCATTATTATGTAAGAAGCCGCTGGGAGACATTTATGTGAATAATTGCTTATCACATTTGTTCTTGGTTATGTGAGATAAAAGTCAAGAGTCTCTTATGTTACCCTTCCTATTTGCAGAGTTCATTGACTCAAGTACTGCTAAGTAGGTCAAATGCAGAACTACGTAAACTATATCGAAAAAATAAAATTCAAGATAAAAGTGTAACATGTTGCTGAATATAATAATTATAGATAAATTTTAGAAACTGGTGAGTGGGATTAACTCACTGCAAATTCAGCAAGCCAACATTTGAAAAATCCCAAATTGAAGTAAATGTCAATTTATTAGTTACATGATTACATTTTTGCCCTGATACTTTTCTCCATCATCACAATGGTCAAGTTGAATAAATACATGGAATCTATTTTATTAATCTTCTGCTCTTTCCTTGATTATTAGGCATTATGGTACAATCATTGGTCACCTTTTTCCTTTCTGTTTTTTTGTGGATTGGTATTGTAATTGGGAAGGGTGAGTTAGATTACATCTGGCTATTGTTTTTATTTAATACAAATGAATCAAAGGAATAAAATATTTTTATTTGTTAAAGAAGTTAACTTTTAATTTTGGCCAGTGTCCAAAATTAAGTTCAATTTTAAGACAGTTATAATAAAAAGGAATTAAGCATGACAAAAATAAAAAATCTTACACACACAGATCTAATCTATTAAATTATTGAAACTATTAATGACATTTGTCATGAAAATTAGATTATTTTACTGATAGCTATAGGTTGGACAATAGAAATATTTTTAGAGTTATCACAAGTTTATGAAATTATAACTAGAGAGTTTTAAATGATTGGCCTGAGGGACCATGAGATTTAAAACAGATTAAACTAAATTTATGTTGTGAATAGAAATGGTGATTGAGCAAAATTTAGCTACTCTCTTAGAAGCATCTCTGAAGTGTTTGCTAGAAGGGAGGGAATAAGATCAGCATCTGTTTTGCTGGGTCTGATTGTTAAAAGGAGTGTAATTAAATCTTTACGCCAATTTAAATAAAAGCTGCAACGAAGAAGGACATGTGCTATTGATTCAGTTTCCTTCAAGAGACATGGAGTTAAATAATCTTTTATGGGTGCTAATGTAAAAACTCATCTGTATGTTGGGCACAACATGTATTTATTCATTCAGTTCATATAGCTATCCATGTCACATTCGTGACTCTGTGTGGTTTACACAAGTCACAAGAAAGCAATAAGCAAATACAGTAAATAAACCAAACAAATAAAATAATTTAAAAAAGCAAAACCATAAAATATAATCTGTGGCAATGTTCAGTCATAGATTATAAACAGTGGGTTCATCCTCCACCAGATACCAGGCACAGTGGCAAAATCATTTTTTCAGAGCCTTCTGAAAGATTACAAGGGTTGGTGCTGATCTAACCTTATGGAGGGATGATGAGTGCCACTGCAGAGGACACTCCTTAATAGGCAAGATCCGTAACATGTGGGAAAGATTTTGGATCACTGCAAATTGTATTTCTAGCATGTCTGAAATATAGGTCTTTGGACTAAAGTTTTGGTCCTGTAGTAAATCCAGGTTAAGAATTTTATTTCTGACAGAGTTTTCTCATAGCAAATTGTGATTACATATATACATGAAAAAGACAGGAAGGAAAAATACACAGAATCTTAAATTAGACTTTATTTCAATGAGGTATGAGTATGTTTGCAATATTAAAGCAGCTGGAAAACTTTCAGAGAAAAATGGTGTAAACCTTTATCTCAGGTGCCATAGTTAGATTAAGAATCACTGCATCTGAGTTAAGCAAGTGCAAAACTACATGCTATTTTTATGACTATTTAAATGTTCCTTTTTTGAATATATAATGTGAATGGAATAGATGTGTAATGTGCCAGCTCTTGATTACATAAACTCTGTATGACTTTATAGATTTGAAGGAGGTGTTAAATTCAATCCCCAAAGCAGGCTATCAGGGCAAAAAAGCAGCAGTCTCATATATTTATCAATGTCTTTTCATGCTAATTAAGCAAAAAATAGTATAACATGTGTTTCATGTGGCTCTTCAGAGCAGCCTTCTCATCACAATATCCATCCATCCATCCATCAATCCACCCACCCACCCATCTTGGCAATATGCATCCAATTCATGTCAATAAATTGAAATATTCAGTTTCTATATCAACTCTTCATTAGTCACCGATGCTATGAAGACCATACTGCCATCTTTTCTACTTCCCAAATGAGCATGAGACAATATTTCTGGCTCTTGCATCATGTTGCAGAGAGGATACACTTCATCAATTACGATGGAAGGAAGGAAGGAAATTAAAGTTATGTTCAAGAGATTCCTTTGTACAGCACATTACTCTCCTGAAAAATTGACAATGTTAGATCAAACAAATCAGCTTGAACAAATAGCTTGAACAGGTCTTCCAAGGACCTGGGATAGGTAGAAGTTTGATGGTGTTTAAAGGTATTGTCACAAGATGTAAACTATTCCAAGTAAAGCTGCCTTTTGCAATTGATGGATGGTGAATTTGTCAATGCTGATGATACTCAAGTGGTGCTCCAGTTATTTTGGGATTGCACTCAAGGTGCCTATTACTGTTTGCATTATCTTTGTTTTCTTTTCTCACAATCATTCTACTTCCATTTACAGGTCTTTGCATTTTCTGATTTTCTCCAGTTCTTTTTCTTCTCTTCTGCTTTCTCCACTTGTAGCCAGTATTCACTTCTAACCTTTTTCTTGACTTCAGTGTGTTTGATGTTGTCAGATGACGGATGCCCAGGTCTTTGTAGTGATCATCTTCATCCAGACTCTTAATGTTGCTTCTATAGGGCATCTTAACTCCTTCAGTTTTCACTATTTTTCCTCAATTGATGATGAGAGTGACACCTTTGTCCAGACCAAACTCCATCTTGGCTGTAAATACAGATAGTATTCAGCAGTGATTCCATTTCAGATGATGCTTTTCCATACAGTTTTACATCATTCATGTAAAGTTTGTGGGATAGTCTGGCAGATGATTTTGATGTTTGATAGCCGTGACTTGATTTATTCAGTATTGTTGACGTTAAAATCAGTGCAAAGCCAAACACTAGTCATGATAGTCACCTTGAAAATTTTCTCAAGTTGATATTAAACTCTCCCTATCACGATTGACCAGCAACTGTGTCTTCCACTGTGTCATTGGTCTTTACACAAAGCTTTTGACGTTTCCTGTTATTTCTGGGTTCTTGATCATCCAATTATTACGGTTGGTCACACAGTCAGCCATATCTTTGGTTTGGATTTGGCATTTCTATTGATCTATTGAGTCCTTCCCAAGGCCTGGGGTAGGCCATTTCTAGTAAAGCTGCCTTTTGCAATTGTCTGATTATTATTATGATTCGTCAACCAGATGTTTGGACCGGATGTGAAATTTTTATCCATCTATTGAGTCTGTCCCAAAGACATGGGATAGGCAGATGTTAGTGTTATTATGTATACATTTGAAATTGTCTCAACAGGGCAGACAGATGAATAAGTAAATATTGTCTGACCTTGGTCTTTTCTTCTTTCTTCATTTTTAATATATTTAGTCTCAATTCATCTTCTCATCTTTCTCATCTTCTTACTACCTTCTTCTATTGGTATCTTATGATTTATCACTTGTTTGTATCTTATGATTTATGATTGTACCCTATGATTTATGATCTATGACTTATCACTTTGTTGTTTTTAATGTACACCAAGAACTTATGTACCGGAGACAAATTCCTTGTGTGTCCAATCACACTTGGCCAAGAAGGAAGGAAAGGAGGGTGGGAAGGAGGGAAAAATGCCATATTGAGGAATCACTAACAGTTAATGTACAAAATATTTGGGGAGAAATAAACTTTTAAACTTGATGTTATTCAAGGATTTTAACAGAATGAAGAGAAAGGGAGTAGAGTTCAGGAGGAGGAAAACAATTCAAACCAGCTTGAATATGTATGTGTTTCTGATTCTTTGGGGACTATGCATAGACATTGAAAAACAGAAAATAGATCTCTCTCTCTCTCTCTCCCTCTCCCTCTCCCTCTCCCTCTCTCTCTCTCTCTCTCTCTCTCTCTCATACACACACACACACACACAAATATATCAAGATTGTTTCACTTATCAAGACTGTTTACATACACAGATTGAAATGTTGGATGATTCAAGCAATTTTTTTTACTGCAGTGCGGTATGGGAGTAGCAGCAAGCATTTTGAAGAATCAGTTGTTTTCTTCTGCTGTAACCATTGCACAAAATTATACTCAAGAATTGTATAAATCCAGCTAATAATTAAGCATCCATTATTTTCTTTCTTTCTTCTATCCCAGGTGTATTTTTTATGCTTTGGCATTTAACTTGATTTAAACATAGATAAAAGATTTTGTTTCTTTGTTTTTTAACATAGAGCTTGAAGTTTTTTGGAAACTTGAAAAAGTTCAAAATTGGAAAAGTTCAGATGGATTTATAAGAACTAAGTATAATTTGAAAAGAAAAAAAATATTAAATTTATGCCATTTATGCCAGATGTATTGATGTGCCACACAGCAACATTTTAAAGTCAAATGTAGTTAAAATCACATTTAATTCTCTATATAGTAATCTCACATTAAATTATTATTATTATTTTCAAAGTACCCCTCAATCTATTTGGTGTTGCTGCAAATCTGTTTGAAATATATGCAAATCTAACACATACACACACAAATATGTTCAGTCATATTCATACACACACACACACACACACACACACACACACACACACACACACAAATATACACACGGGTGTGTATAAAATCTCCCCATATATGTGATTGACAGAATTTACAAGGTTAAAAATAAAGTATCCTTTGGGTCAAATATGTTTATTGATAATTTCATGTATAGGTGCAGTTTTCCTGGTACTACTATGAAAATATTTTTCCATGGTCACTGCCTCTTTTTTGCTGAATTCTCAGTCTAGCCTTGAGATCTCCAGTGTCTCTGCTTATCTTCTGAGCCCAGACAAGATAAACCAGGTGCTCCCACCTGCTGAGGCACTAACAATGTTATATAATCTCAATATTAATAAGCATGATAATAAGAATAGGAAAGGAAAAGAAGAAATAGGCCTGGGAAATTATAAACTGAAAAACTCCCTATCCCATTCGTCTTACAAAAAAGAAAATTTGTGCAAAAAAGAAAAAATAAACCCCCAAAATTTAATTTTTGACAAATAAAATCATCTGGTATCATCAGTTGCTGTAAATCAGATATCAGTATCCCTTTTCAATATAGCCCTGTTAATATAGCCTTCTTTTAGTCAAACCGCACACTTGAAAAATCTACAGTTCTTGGTAGATTCTAATACTGGACTAGCCAAGAAGAAAACATATGCATTTAATAAATGTATATTTCATTCAGAATCATATTAACATGGACTGCTGGTTTCAGTCCGGAATGTGGCAGTTTGAACATATTAATGTTTTATCAACATGTCTGCATTTTTTAAAAAAATCTATGTTGAGGCAATACCTTCAGTCAGATTTAAAAGACCACAATAGCTTACAAATGGTTGAGTTTTAAAAGAGCTCTTAAAAAGAAAGCCCTTTTTCAAAATGTGTAGCATTTTTCTGGTATCATTTTTTTTTCTTTGCAAAAAACCCCCCATCTTTTATTAATCTATAGGGAAAACATTATTGAACAGCAATGAGTAAAACAGAGTCATTTAATCAGGTTTGCTTACTTGAGAAAATAAAATAAAAAATCAGCTAAATCTAAGCCTGATAATTTATTTTCAAGTTTCTTTGAGGCTGAATCAGTCATTGAATTGTGGAGCTCATGCAATTTTTTGTCAGCAGCATATATTACTTCTTCAGTTTATTGAGCAACATTACACAAATAAAAGGCCAACAGTACACAGTATTTAAATTACAGCAGATTAGTTAGTAATCTAAATCTGAACAACTACCCTGGATGATACTTCTTACTGATGGTAATAAAATTTCGTGAACTTGTTCCACCAGTTAGTTTTTAATTATCTGGGCAAAAAGGATAGTATAAATTTGGAGACTGACAGGCATCAACAGGTAATGCCAGAAAGACTATTTTTTTTCCAGTCGCTAGCTTTCATATTTAGCTCATGCAAAATATTAAAATGCAGTCAGTGAATTAAAGATGACATTATTCTGATGTTGATTTGAAAGCACACATGCACTGCGGAGAAGTTGCAAAGTCAGAGAGGCATGCATTTATGGCAGAATAAGCTCTCAGAAGTCAGAATCATGGAAACTGCTGAGCAGGAAATTTGAATAAAAATAGATTGCCTAATTCCATTTACAACAACTAAAATTGTTCTCAAATGTTTAGACAAGCCTTTTGGCAGGTTCTGAGAAGGAAATACAGGGAGGGGCTTCAGAGTGGCATAAGTGCTCATTATCTATTGGAAACACGATGCACAATATTTCTAATATTTTTCAACTCTTTGAAGAAACCACTTTTTTCTAAAGTCACAGATAATCCTTGGAAGTTATTTCCTATGCAACTCTAATAAAACAGTGTGTTGTCCATTCCAAAGGGGAAGGTCACAAATGCATATAATCAACATAAAAAAAAACTAAACCTATATCCTGAGCAGGATATAGATTTAATTTTGTTCAATAACATAAGTGCCATTATTCAACTTGATCAGATTCTGGGACATGTGATCCTAGAACATCTGGAAGACACAGTGTAGGGAAGACTACTTTATACTATCTTCTGCAGTAGAAATAAGTCTGTAATAGAACATTATGTATTTCCTAGGTATGGGCTTTCTGAAGAGATGAATATTGCAAAACGTACACATGGAAAAGAGCAAAGAGATAATAAATGTGTTTGACTAAAGCGCCACAAAACTTTGAAGAAGACCCTGTTCAACTAAACCCATAGCTCATTTATGTGTTCATTTATGCAACATTCATTACAACAGACAAATAGAAGGGACTGGGCTCCAATGTTAGTTAGATATCAAAAAATAGGAAATAAAGTTAGCTTCTCCTAGATCCAGCAGCATAAATGTGACAATTACTGTGTTTCTCAATTAGTAAGAGGTTTGAGTCTTAGAGGTTAAGTATTAGAAAAAGCAAAGAAGTGTTTATTTTTTATCTCACAAATAATATTGTTTATTTGTGTCTCAGGTTATCTCCAAGAAAAATGGTAAGAATATGAATAGGATTCACAAAATGTTCACAAAACATTTGTATATCCAGTTAAGATTTTGAGAGCTAAGGTTTAATTGGGAAACTTAATAGTTACCCAAGAAATTATTTTTCTTATCTAATTACATTTTAAAAGGCAATTTTGTCATAAAGCCAAATAGTTTTTGTTGTGCTGTGCTTTACTTCTATTAAAATAAAATTTCATGAAGTATACTTTTGATTTTGTTATGGGTATAATTGATGTACATAAAAAAAAACCTGGGAATTTTTGCTGATGTATTAGAAAAGTAAATAAATGTCTTTTTACTCCCTTGGCAGTTATCCCGCAATCAGTTCAACAATACTGATGTTGAAAATTAAGGGATTACAACTTTGGGTGGTAGAAGAAACTGAAGTAACAGATGGTTGCTAAGAAACAAAAGGCCTCTATTAGCCAAATAGAAAAGAATAAGTTAAAGGCAAGAATGAGAAGAGTAGAATTATGCATTACTACAGTGATCTTTGTTAAATCACTGTACATGGTTATTTCATTTTATAACATAGAACCATCAAATAAGCAAGTGGTGCTGGAATGTAATAAAAAAAAGTATATCACCATTAATATCTATATCATTGTTGTTAATAGTATTACCTACATTATTTTTCTCTGTGATTGATTAAATAAAGATTGCATCCTGAGTTTTGTGAATATATTACAGTAAGTGTGCTGGTGTCAGAGATGTAAAACTATTCTCCTTTTTTGGAGATCTTACTGTTTTTTGGGCTTTTTCCAGAGATAATTTGGGAATGCAATTAAAATACTGTGTGCTCTGGCAAGGAGTTACCCATTTTACTGTTAAATTGGGGAATGAATGTGCATACTCTTTTAATATTAAGAAAAGTGAGAAACTTCCTTCCAAAAATGGTTTTATCAAAAACCTAGTTAATGAAATACTACCTTGGCTCCATTATATCTGTGGTATCTATATTTCTCCAGTGGTGGTAGGAGTGTGTCTATGGCCATCTCTTTATTACTCACCAAATTTCTGGGCCAACTGTTTTTTTTTTAGTATCGTTAAATGTCAGATGTAAATGCCTTATTCTCCAATGTGTAAATAATGTATATATGGAACATCAGAGGTTAACTTATTCTTTGGACTTTAATGTATTCATAACTTACCACTCCCATTCCTAGCTCCACCCCTTGTATATATAAGGAGCCACCCTCACCATTCTCGTGGCTTCTACCTTGAATATTCAGTGAATATAGAATGCCTATCATAATTAAAAAGAAATATATTTAAAGCTTTAACTTCTATTATCTTTATTGAGTCTGATCCTGGAAATATTGCAACAAGCTGGTAGCAGAGGATGGTTAATTGACTCAATAAGTAATTAAAAATGTCCAAGAAAGATAGGCCCAACACCAGGGCCTACAGCAAAGAAATAGAAACTGATCAAGAGATGATCAACGAATCCACCAATGCGATTTCGAGAGAATCCGAAGAATACACCACTGAAGAAGAAGAACTAATGAGTGAAAATAATGACCAGAAAGAAATCGAAATAGAAAATAACGAACTCAGGTCAGAGATATTAAAGATACTAAAAAGCCAAAAGAATGATGAAAGTCTCATCGCGGACCTCCAGGAGATGCTGAAGAACAGCGGAGCAGCGAGAGAGAAAAACGTCATTAAAGAAAAACCCAAAGATCAAAAAATCGTAAGTGAGATGACTACTGAGAAAATAGTTGTTAAAAAGAAAAGATGTGATCCCGCGCGAAATTTTGAATGGCAGCCATCTTGGTTTCAACGAACTTCAAAAGAGAATGGAGCAGAGCCAATCAAAACGCTCAGTTCAAAATTTCTGGCGCGAAAAACACTATCAGACGAAGAAAGTGAGAAAGAAGTCTCAAACTCTTCAGATGATCCAAAATCAGAAAGTGAAGACGATTTAACTAAATCTCAAGTAAAATCAGCAATGAAAACGCTTTTTGCTGCTTTTGGGCCAAGACTGAAAATTACCAAGACATCTACGAAGAAGCAAGAAATCAAACCGGCGACTCAAGACCTGCACGCTCCCATCCTGACTTCGAAAGCGACGACGCCCGAGCCCAGAGAGCCATGCCGATTTCGCCCTACACCACAGACAAAATCGAATACCAACGCACACAAAAAGAAGAAAAGAACCGTCACCACCACCAGAACCCCAAAAACCGAGCCAGAGACCGACTCATCTGAGGAGGAGCGGATCGAGAGAGCTGAAAGGGAGAGAACCTTCCACGACGCCACCAAAGAAGAAATGAACAACGCGCATGTGCGAAACTACGTAGACGACCCAGAAGGACTTGAACTGGCCAGAGAACCGCGCAGACTCATTGCAAGCATCCCAATGCCGTTCTGTAATTTCCTGCACTTGAGAGATCACGGACTGCCCCAGGTTGTAAGTAATGGACAGAATAATGTAGGTAACTTACCCAGTGACTTCCCAAAACTTAGAATTGATGGCATTAATTTACAAGAGTGGTATCAACAGCTTCAGGTTATTTTCATGAAAGAAAATTTACTATTCTTTATAACTAGCCCTCCAAGAAGACCTTGGACCTTAAAAATAGATTGTTTACATCATAGAGCATTTTTCATAATAATATCTAGCGTGTCTCCTACAATGTATCATAGCATCAAACCAAACCTAACTGTATCAGAAATAATTCAATGCATGTTTAATCTATTTCACAGCGATAGCGTAGCTACAACCACAAGAATGTCTAAGGATTTCTTTTCCTCTAGAGTAAAACCAGGGGTTTCTATAAGTGAGCATTTGATAAATCTAAACAAAATAAGAGCTGAGCTACAATTGAGGGGGGAAGTGATTTCAGATCAAACAATGAAAAGTGTTATTATCAATTCACTTGATCCATCATGGGATAGCTTTATGTCACACTTAGATACCATTAATTTGGGATATTTATCCATAGAAAGTCTATCTAACAAATTGATAGCAGAAGACAATTCAAGAAAAAATCGATCCAGTAACCAAACAGACCACAAACCTTTTAGGAAAGTAGTCTTTCAAGATAAACATAATGAGGCCTTTAGATGCTACAATTGTGGATCCAGGGAACATAGTAGAAGAGACTGCCCCAAAGTCTCAAGAGAGAGACATAGACCAGAATATAGGAGCAAATATAATTACAGACAATCTTCCACAGATAGACACAAATATAGAAGCCCACCAAATTACAAAGAAGGTAGAGGGGGTAGAGAAAATTCAAAAGAGAGGAAATCTGGGTCACTGAATGGGCTAAATAAACAAGACAGCACCAGAACACAGCAGGATGAGAATAACAATTGGCTTATTGATTCTGGTGCAACAAATCACACCACCAACAACAAAAGTATATTATCTTCATTTATAGAAGATAAGTTTGTGATAAAGGTAGCTAATCAAGAAAAGGTTCAAGTACTAGGCAAAGGAAATGTGACCTTGCCTGGTCTAGGGAAAATAGAGGGGGTATTATTAATCCCAGAAATACCTCACAACATACTAAGTGCCATAAAATTAAGCAGAGAATCTGATATCAATATAGTTTTCTCAAAGGGGAAAGCAACTATAGAAAAGAACAAAACAAATGTAGGTACTGTAATGATAAAAGGAGGTCTACCCTATCTGATAACTAAAGAAAGATGTTTACATAACATTGATTCAAATATGGAAGATTGTATTGAAGCAGATGATGAAAATGTCAGTAACAGTGACAATGATGAGTGTAGAATAACTCATGATCACAAAAACACATACAAGGAAAAGAAACCAAAAATAGGTAAACCAATTCATGATGAGTGTGCTCACATCTTACACAGGAAGTTAGGACATGCAAGCTTTCCTGTAGTACAAAAAATGACTGAACACGCAGAAGGTGTCAAAATAAAAAATTGTGAAAATTATTTGGAATGCTCAGTATGTAAGTCCACCAAACTAAAAACCAGTCCCAGACCAAAAAAATCTAACAGATCAACTAACAATATTTTTGATTTGGTACATATGGACTTAGTTGGTCCATTAAGTCCCTCAATTACCTATAGAAAACGTTACTTCCTAACAATAGTGGATGACTACAGCCGATATGGTTTTGTTTACACATTAAAGCACAAGGATGAAACATTTCAGAAATTTAAGGAATTCTACAAACGTATAGAAACACAACATAATATCAGAATAAAGCAAATTATGACAGATAGGGGATGTGAGTTCATGTCTAAAGAATTCTCCCAATGGTTAAAGGATAGAGGAATGTTACATTTCACGTCCAATCCTTTTTCTGCATTTCAAAATGGAGTTGCAGAGAGGAAAAATTCCACACTACAAACCATGATTAGGTGCACATTAGAGGATGCTGGTTTAGGCAAACAATTTTGGTCAGAGGCATTACATTATTCGAATTACACTCAAAATAGAACCTGGTCCAGTATTGTGAATAAGACACCATATGAGGTGATGTACAATAGAAAACCCAAATTATCACACATGCACATATTTGGAGTCACTGCAGACGTACACATACCTAAACAATTGAGGAGAAAGGGAGAAAACGTATCCAGGAGATTAAGATTCATGGGATACGAAACTGGAACCAAAGGGTACAGATTTATTGATAGTAATAACAAATTTATAGTATCCAGAACAGCTGTGTTCCATGAACAGGCCAATTGGTCAAAATTGCACCTTAATGAAATATTTCCTAATAAATGTAAAGATACGATATCTTGCGAGGAAGGAACAACAGAAAATCAAAATATTAACAAAAGTAAGAACAAAACCAAAACTTGGACTAATAGTCAGCATAAAATAAAGACAGACACATTAACAAAAAAGGAAGCTAGATATTTGCATGATAACCATAGCAAGCCTGAAAGAACTATTAGAAACAATAGAAACCAAATACCAAATAAATACAAAGATTACATAATGCATATGAATGGAGAACAAATAACACCTAATACATATGAAGAAGTATTGAAACTTCCACATGAAGAAAGAGAAAAATGGGAACTAGCTATGGAAAAAGAGATGGAAAGTTTACAAGGATTAAATGTATTCACACCTGCGATCGCACCTAAGGATAAAACAATTATAGGTACCAGGTGGATTTATAAAATTAAGAACTTAGAAGGAGGCAATACCTTATACAAGGCTAGACTAGTTGCACAAGGCTATGCACAAAAATATCCAGAAGACTATACTGATACATATTCACCCACAGTGAGAACAGAGAGTGTCAAAACAGCCCTTGTAGTAGCATCTGCACTCAATCTGGACGTATTCCAATATGACATACAGACCGCATACTTACATGCAAAATTAGATAAGGAAATATATGTAAGAGCACCACACAGTCAATACACTAATAAGAACGAAATTTGGTTATTAAATAAGAGTCTGTACGGATTAAAGCAATCCGGCAAAAGATGGTACGATTGCTTGGTAAAAGTACTTAAGACCATGGATTTCAACGCCACCACTGCTGATAACTGTTTCTTTGTAAAAAAGAGTAATGATCATATTGAATTTGTATTAATTTACGTGGACGATATTTTATACATTGGAAAGCATAAAGAGAGCAGGGAAATCTTTGTAAATAAGTTAAATGAACACTTCTCACTGAAATCCCTGGGTAAAGTGAATAAATACCTTGGTGTGCAAATTAACAAAACTAAAAGGGGATTCAAACTTACACAGAAAGATAAAATCATCGAACTCCTAAACAAATGTAACTTAAATAATGCTAAAACCTGTGACACCCCTATGCAAACTGATTTTCTTAGAAACACTGATGAATCTTCCCCTGAGTTTAAAGACAACACATTTTACAGATCAGTTATAGGTTCACTCCTTTATATATCTAATTGGACTAGGCCAGATATTGCATTACCTCTCAATCTATTGTCAAGATATGTTAGTAAACCAACCTTGTATCATTGGGAAGCTGTCAAAAGAATTCTAAGATATCTGAAGGGTACATTAGATTTTTGTTTAATGTTGGAACCCAATAATGACAGAGAACCAAAAATTACTTGTTATGCTGATGCAGATTGGGCTGGTGATACATCATGCAGAAAGAGTACTTCTGGTTATGTTTTTCTATTGAATGATTGTCCAGTTTACTGGTATACTGGTAAACAAGAACTAGTAGCCACTTCTACTACAGAAGCGGAATATGTTTGTTTGTCCAAAGCTGCAAATAACCTTGTATGGTTCAATGATCTGATCACTGATGTTTGGAAGAAACCCACCTTACCATTTATTATGCATGAAGACAATAAAGCGGCCATTGAAATATCCAGATCCGATGCAATTGGACAAAGGTCCAGGCATATTGATATAAAGTTTAAGCATGTGAGACAACTGTCTCAAGACGGATTCATTAAAGCAATACATTGCGATACTTCTGAACAATTAGCTGACATATTAACAAAACCCTTACCTTCTAAACAACACAAATATTTAACTTCTAAATTATATGTATTATATTGTCCTGAATCAGAATGTAATTGGTGTTGTGTAACGAACCGGCATTTAGAGGGGGATTTGTCAGATGTAAATGCCTTATTCTCCAATGTGTAAATAATGTATATATGGAACATCAGAGGTTAACTTATTCTTTGGACTTTAATGTATTCATAACTTACCACTCCCATTCCTAGCTCCACCCCTTGTATATATAAGGAGCCACCCTCACCATTCTCGTGGCTTCTACCTTGAATATTCAGTGAATATAGAATGCCTATCATAATTAAAAAGAAATATATTTAAAGCTTTAACTTCTATTATCTTTATTGAGTCTGATCCTGGAAATATTGCAACATTAAAGATGTGCTTTTGATTTTAAAATTGGAAGATGCTGATACACTGCAGCTCTTAGCTTTTTTAAAAAATACAATTTCCAAGAATGCCCTTGGTTCTTAATAACCTTCGTAAGTTTTATAAATAAAGAAATATGTACTGTTTTGTTAAAAGTTAGCCTGTTTATTAAGGATAAAACTAAAGGTCACAAGAAGTTTCTTGAGTGTCAGCGTTGGGCTGGGCTACAGTGCTAGACAGATAGCATTTTGAACAATTGCTTTAGTGTTGGTTATGTTCCTTGTAGCAGCCATTTTGTTAATTAAACACCCCCCAGCTCTTTTGCAAGAGGACCCACAAGACATTTCAATATTCTACCAGCTTTAAAAGTTGCTTTCTATGCTCCAATTCAAGGCCTTTGTATTACTACCATCAGGAAGATAAACAGATCTACCAAATGTTTCTCATGCATTGCCTCCACAAAAAAGCTCTGTTCAGACACCCATTATCCAGAGTGCTCAGTAAGCAAAATCACTAGATAATCCTCTCACCTATGTCACGTTAATGAAGTCTGCTATTTCATGTGTTGGTTGTAAATACATTCAGTAGAATGGCTAACACATGTATGCTTCCTGTATAGGCCAGGATCCTGTGCTGCTGGAGTCTCAGATCACATAGAAAGTAACCTAGTCTTGGTACTATGGACATTGATTCCAAAGGCAGCTGCCAGAGCAATGGTGGGTTTCAAAATTTTTACTACTTGTTCTGTGGGTGTGGCTTGCTTGGTGGGCATGGCTTGGTGGTCATGTGACAGTGGGCATGGCCAACTACCGTCACTCACGGCCACTCAGTAACATGACCACCCCATCTAGCCACGCCCACAGAAAAAGGTAGGAATTGTCTTTGAATTTCTACCTATCTACTTATTTTCTGCCCAGGCCTGGCCTAATCTATCAAAGGCCTCCTCCTCCATGTCGCCCCGCCCTCCGCCAGTTGCACACGTCGCCCCATTTCCCCACCTTCGGCAGCCCCGGCCCTAGCCCCGCTTCCTCCCCCCCACCGCCTCTTTCTTCCGGCTGCTTACCTTCCTCCCACGGCGGTTGGTCCGGAGTCTGGAAGGCAATCTGACCACCGGTAGTTTTCGGTGGCTTCCAGCCAGCTGCTGCAGCCGCAAAGCGACTCTCAAAGTGATGGCAGGCTGCAGGCCGCCAAAAACTACCGGAGGTCGCTGGAAAAGCTGCTGCTATCGCATCCCATTGCCTCTTGTGTCGCGCTCGGACTGACACATCCCATTGACTGCTGCGTCAGTCTGAGCGTGACGCAGCAAGCAGTGGGATGCGCATGCACGGCCAGCACAAAGAACAGGGCAGTGACGACAGTGGCTTTTTCGGCAATCTCCGGTAGTTTTCAGCGGCGTGAGCCAGCCACCACCTCTTTGAGAGCCACTTTGCTGGGAAGCGGCTCTCAAGGAGACGGCAGCTAGGAGGCTTTTTCTTTTTTGATGCGACTGTGAGAAGCCTCCCAGCTGCTGCCTCTTTGCCAGCCGCTTCCTGGCAGTCGTGTGGGTGGGCGGGGCAAGTGAGCGGTGACCGGGCTACCGATTCGGGGGCACGGCCAGCGAGCGGTCGCTACCGGTTTGGCGACCCAGGCCAAATTACCGCTACTGGTTTGCCCGAACCGGTGCAAACTGGTAGAAACCCACCACTGTTCCAGAGCCATCAGAGTAATATTGGAGTGGAAGGAGACATTATTGAGAATGTTTATGTGTTGAGTGCTCTGACTACTGAACACCTGGACAGATGTTCTGCTAAATAAAGGCGTGACTTTGGGGCTATAGATGGGGACAGGGAGTGGCTTTGAGGGACAGGAAGAAGAGCTACTACCAAGAGAATGGTTAGGTAAAAGGGGACTGAGTATGGGGCAAGAATGTAAGATGAGTAAACATCTCAGACAAAACCTTTTCTAATTCATTCCACTTCTAGAAGAGGGGAATGCATTCAAACTTGCAAAATTCTGTTAATATAGCTCTTCAAAATACTAGAGGCAATCCTTGACCTACAACAGCTTATTTAGTGGCTGTTCAAAGTTACAACGGCACTGAAAAAAGTAAGTTATGACTATTTTTCACATTTATTACTGTTGCAGCATCCCCATGGTCACATGATCAAAATTCAGTTGCTTGGAAGGCTCTCTGCCTTCCTTGACCCAGAAGAAACCAGCACATAACCAAATTTGTGAGGGCATGCCCATTGCCTTGACCCTTTAGGAGAGACTGAGGAGGGTAATTGAGGCTGAAGTCTTAACATTCATTTTCTGGAAATAAGGTGTACTGATCTCGGTGGCACTTCCAAATTGATTTTAATAAAATTGCTCTTTTTATCACTTAAACTGTTGCTTAGATTACGGTAAATGTTTTGCTTTTGTGCAACTCTACAGGAGTTACCCATATTAAAACAAAAACAAAGAAAAATCCTTACAGAAGCATTATTTCTATTACATTTCTCACCCAGAAAAGTGCTGTTTCTTCATCCCACTTGCTGTTGCTTACAAATGACTTAAAGATTTAAATAATAGACTGTGGGACAAATTGGTATCTTCTGTTATTACTACATACTGCTTTGTCATGTGTTACCGCATATTATGAAGAATAATTTATTTGGCTTAAAAGGGAGAATTCTATTAAGGACATTATATTAAATGGGGTATTTTTTTCAGGTAATTGCAGGGAACATTAAGGTGTAGAATAATTTTTGGTTTTTTACAAGCTGGTTTTTCATTTTTTAAATATATATATATATATATATATATATATTTAAAAGAACACAAACTAGTAAAAAAAAATCTGAAATCATTCCAGTGTGGATTAGGAAAATACAGGATTGTCACCAAGCAAAGATTCATTCATTCATTCATTCATTCATTCATTCATTCATTCATTCATTCATTAATAAGGATTTCTTTTATGTATTATGTATTGAATACCTCAAAGGACATATATAAGAACATATAAAGGTGCCTCTAGATGTTTTATTGTTTTTTTAGGAACAGTTCCCTTTTTAAACTTAGAGAAAAAGATTTTTTTAAAAAAATAGCATTAATATTTTTTAAATTGATGGTAATGCCACCATTTGCTGATTGGGGATCATGGTTGCATTACTTCTGTGGAGACCAATAATGTGTGTGTGTGTGGGGGGGGGGGGTTGGCACAGTTGTTGATTTAATTTATTAAGTGGAGCAAGACAAGATAAATGGTTTGCTCCTCGCCTTTTGTCACTGGCCTAGCCAATAGGAATAAGGATGTTAATTCACAAGGTGTTTTGTTGAATGCCCTGGCTGTCAGATATCTTACATGGTATTAGTTTGGGTGAAAGTATACTGAGATGTAAACTACTTCCCATTATATTTTTATGACTGCCTCTCATATTTTGAAAATTCATTTCTTTTAAACTTTTCAGTCTTCTATCTTCCTTTAAAAGATTAATTTTTCCTCTCTTGCTCTATTTAAATGCATACATAACAGTAATACTTGAAGTCCTTCCCTGCTTACTATTTTGGCTTTTAGTAGACATTAAATAGTGGTGCCATCAGGTATTTCCTGAAAATAATGTATACAGATAGATAATGGCTGTGAATAACCAGCCATTCAGCCTGACAGCATTCCAGATTCCAGCATATCCACCTGGTTGTCTCTGACTAATAGATGCTTTTCTTGCAACATCTTCAGACAAATGATACCTTTCTGGCATTATTAATCTACAGATAAAAAATAACTTCCCTTTTTCTTTTCCAGGGAACCATGATAATATTCCTCTTCCCAGTTTGTTTAATGCGAATGCAAAACATAATTTTGATGGTGTCACTTGCCTTAAAAAAGAAGAATGGCTGATTGTTACTGAAATGTGTGAATAATGTGCTCTTATTGATATAAATATAAGCAAGAGAAGCCATGTTAGGGAAAGTTATGGAACCGAAAATTTACTTGGCACTGAATGTGGAGCAAATACATTGTACTCCATAAATTATGTGACTTCATTCTTGGGATGGATTCCATTGATTCAGAATCCAGACCAGATCTGTAAGCTCCAGGTATAGGAATAACATAGGTTTTGAAGATGTGTAGGTCTAGGAGCACCACAAAATGGTAACAGAGAGATGCAGAAAAAAAATCTTTGCTATCCCTGAGTGATCACTGATAGGCAAGTATCAGGTTCTTTAAACACCGCAGTCAGTATTTTTAAATACACAAACTAAAGGTTGGTATAAGAGGGAGTGCACTCAACCCTCACCATTAACATATTTTGGCAAAAGCCAGGTTTTGTTTGTTAGTAGTCTGGAACAAGAGGTAAGGAATCAACTTTCAATCCTTTTCTCCCAGTGTCAAGTCAGGGGAGTCCAGCAAAGAGTGTCATCTTGTCACCTGGCCTGGAGAATACCTTCTAACTCATGATTTTAGCTGGTGGGCATAAGGATGCTGGTGTCAACTTAAGTGTCATCTGAAATTATCCTGATGCTGCCCCTATCCAGATGAAGAGCATGCTGCATAATGTAATCCAGTGCAATTGATGCCAACAGTCTGCACCTCGCATGTTCGATTTTGTATTTTAGGCCCACTCCTATACCATAAAGCCAAAGTTGGGATTTGCCTACCTGATTTGCGGTTTGTGGCCATGATGAGGTGAAATGAATTTAAATGTTGGGACTTGTTGCAGGGAAACCTGCATTGATGATTCAAGAAAGTTATCTTTTGCCTACTAAAGATGTTGCAGTGCTGTCATGCAACACATATGATACATTTTGATGTCCAATTGATTTCCTGCTCCATGTATAATTAGATTATAATCTTCCATCTGCTTTCTTTCATACTTGGATACTTTTTTAAGTAAAATTAACATTGAAGTGTTATTCTCATGTCAAGTGTTTATAAAACAAAAATGGCCCATTAAAATCTAAACTCTTATTCAGTGTTTTTTTTTTAAAGAAAGGAAAGTGGCTGATATTCCAGCCTCAACTATAACATTTATAATCTTAATTGTCCAATTTGTTAAAACAGTGGCCCCCAACCTTTTAGGCATCAGGGACCAATTCCTGGGAGATAGATTTTTCCGCAGATCGGAGAGGGCATGCTTTCTCATGCTGCATGCATCCCGCTTTGCTTGCTTGCACGGACCAGTTGCTGGCATGCTGCGGACCAGTGCTGGTCCATGGACCGGAGGTTGGGGACCCCGTGTTAAAGGAATAAACAAGCAAATAATTAATATCCAATTTCCATTATTCTTTGGAAATAATAAAATCCAGCAATTAAACTTTCTATTCACTGAGACATAGAGGTTATAGTTAGTGTAGTGCATTGAGGCCTTTTATTAGGAATGGTGTGGGGATACAGGTGCCTCCATAGGAGTTCATTGACTGACTTTGGGTCAGGCACTATCTTTCAGCCTAAGTTCTCTGTGGCAGGATGCTTGATTATTCAAGGCCTATGTTATGAGAAAGGAAGAAGCTTGTTTTTCTTTTTCTACAATCCAGATCAACACCCTTAATTATGCATTTCAGAGGTTGACATAATAGAACAATTTAAATACATGTAGTTTATCATTACATGCTGTCTTGCTTTATTTTCTTCTATTGGAAGAAGTAATATTAATGCTTGTAAGAGCAATACAAGAGGAAATAATTTACATGGAAAGTTTTGTATCATAGTCACCTCTTTTAACAAAGTAGTTAATACCTGATCAGTCATTACCTTCCCACTTGCTGAAAGCCTTCTACAATAAGAAATGTTTTAATTTACTTTGAATCTAAGAGGAAGTGTGGGTGTGTGCTTTCATGTGAAAAGCCGATAAAACCACCCCATGTTCACAGTGTCTGCAATGTCCTAATGTTATTTCCACAGTATGGCAAAAAGAAAAAAAAATAGAAAGGTAATACATCAGTAGTGTGAATACATTGTATGACGTTTAATCAGAATCTCAGTTTCCTACCAAATATTTATATTTCTCTGAAGTGATTGTAAATCACACACAACTCCCATACAAGAGGGAGTGTGGGAATGGTTGGAAGCTCATTCCAATAGTTCATGCTTGCTTGCTTATTATCAAACTCAGCTGGAAACGTATTTTATATTCTTTGCCGATCTGCTTAATAAACGTTATTCCCACAAATCTGCAAATTCGAGTTCATCCTTGAAGGTAACAATGGAAAGGAATTAAAGCTTTTTAAAAAAAGTTTCATTAATGCTAAAAATGGCAATCTTTTGTTCTTCAGTACCCAGCAGTCCAGCTCCATTGTTAAAATCCCTTCGCCTAATATTATTTTTATTCTTTTTAGCTTTGTTTCTTATAATTTTTTTAATAATAATGATAACAGTGGTTGAGTTTTGATTAGTTATTTGTTAGCTTTGTGATATGCTGCCCAGAGTCACTTGCTTCGTGAAGTGGGCAGCTATATAATCTTTTTGAGAACATGGGTACTCTGATAAAATAGCTGTTATGTAGAGCATGACAATTTACGAATGGATGCTATGGCTCTCATCACCTAGTCAAAAAAACCCATTTTGTAGGGTGAATACAACTAGTTATCCAATCATGCATACACCCCCCCCCCCCAAGTATGATCTTCTGTTCTGCCTTTGCCCATGTGCCGGCAGAATTGGCATTTTGTGTGTCCCTTCAATTAAAGTTGTTGCTCAGAATACAGGAAACATGCCTTATCTATTGCATCGCTTGCCTTCTGGAAAGACATTGCCTCTGAGATTTATGTGGCTTCCACAACGTTGAAAAAAAGCCTTTAATACCTAGTTCTTCTCCGTGCCTTGGATGAGATAAATGGAGCCGTGTGTGTATTGTTGTTGCTGTTGTTGCTGTTGTTATTATTATTGTCTATAAATTATGCCCAGAGTCCATCTTGATTTTAGTTTGTGTTAGGTTTTATGCTATTTTTTTGTGAGCAGTCCACAGTTAGTTGGATTTGGGCTGTGTCTACATTGAATTAAATAAACAGCTAAAATAAAATGAGAAGCTCTTTGCTGCCACCCACTTGCTTTTGATGAAGGTGACTCTAAAAGCAGTTTCAGCAGAAGCTTGATAAAGAAGGTTCCAAGCCAGGAAAAAGTTTTAAGGTGAATGTTAGAATCCCTAACATTCCCCTAAAGCAAATGGTTAACCTTTGGGAGGCTCACGGCGAAACCATCATGGATTCAAACAGCTTCTTGCAGCTGCTTTCAACAAATAGAAAATAGATCCCAAGGAAACAGCAGACTTGTCGGGTTGACATGTAGACTGGACATGGTTTTCAAACAGATTATTCTCTGGCATATTCATGAGCACTTAGATAAGTCTGCTACAATTAACAGGACCCAGCTGTGTTATTTGCAAAGAAATCACGGTAGACTAATCATATCTCTTTTGCTAGAGTTACAGATAGCTCTGAATGAGGTAGTTCTGTATGAGATAGATTTCTGCTTTGTTCGGCAACTGTTCACAGTTATGATGGTGCTGAAAAAAAATAACTTTACGACCAAATAACACATTTATGATCTTTGCAGAGTCCCTTAGTCTAGTGATTGCCATTATAATCAGTATGCATTGCCCTGTGCCTGACCTGTTATTTTTCCTTTTTTCTCCCCTTGTGTAATTGGGGAGGGGGGGGGTTTGGAGAGGAAGGGTTTATAAGAAAGTAAGCAAACAATGGGAGATGCATATTGAAAGCAATGTGATGGCGTTGGCAGCCCCAAGTGCATTATGCAAACAGTTTGATGTATTCCCCATTGTGTGCCTGCTTACTCTCTTGTGGTCTTTCCTCTCCAACCTCGCTGCTCCACAAGAGGGGGAAGAAAGAAAATAATGTGAGTCAGACACAGAATAAAGATTTGTTTTACTTTGTCCTGAAGATAACTTTAAGTTTAGCATTTTAGGTTCATGAATGTTGAGAAGTAGGAGAAGGAAAATATAAAAAGTCCTCAGCATCATAAAGTCAAACATATGTATGTACTTTTGAAAATGGTTTTACTTCCCTTAAAGCTAATTGAGATTGGAGAAATATTAAAAGTTATTTCTAATTACCATTGATGTAAAGATTCATATATTTTTTCATTTAGAGAATTTCAGAATGTATTTTGGATTATAAATTGTGAATAGATGCCATCTTGTGGTTTCTTAAAGAAAATGCAATTCCAACTGAGTAAAGCTTTAGGCAGCTGCTGTCTGAATGAATACCACTATCTTAATGTATTATATTCTTATCAAAGATTACTTATCTTCTGAATGTTTACCCCTTTTGTACAGTGGCTTGTACTGAGGCAGCTCAGCTGTAATTATAAAAAAGACATTTGAACTCTTACTATATTTTCTGAAGATTTTAACAGAAATAAACTTTGTGTACATATGTAAAGCTATTATTTTTTAAAACAAATTTAAAATTTCTTTTTAAGACAATCATTTTTATAATGCAGATAAAAGTATTCTTTGTAAATACTATAAAGAACTTTCTCTGCACAGAAAGCCTATATTTCTAAATTATTACAGTCTACTAATCCAGCACAGGAATCTGGACTCTCTACCATGAGGTACTTGATTAGTTATTTGCACCTGCATGTAACCCATAGCCACAACTGTCACACTCCAAAAATCCCTTTCCGGTAGTAAGAGTAGTAAGATGATTGGTAGATTTTATGAACCTTCATACAATTTTATTGACAGAAGAGCAATTATTAGCAGAGTTGTTATATGGTAATGTTTGTAAGTGGGGTAAAACTTTTTGATGTAATTTAAAAGGAGCCTTTTTGTTATTTACCTGATTAACAGTAATCTGATCAGAATATGTCATCTTCTCTGGGTATCCATTAGTGCTTTAAGGAATATTAGCAGAAAATCAGAACATAGCCAAATTGTCACCAACATTTAGGTACAACAGTTGGCAAATAACTTCTAAATAGATGGGTTCAGAGCAGGGTGGATAAAAATAGATGGTTTTTTTAAAAAAAATTAAAAAATCAGATTTTTAAAAATTTAAATCGGATTTTTTTAATTTTTATCAAATTTATTTTAATAAAATGCTTTTGGAGTAAAAAATCTATCTAAAGATAGTTTTCTACTCAAGATACATTAATAATTTAGTTAATTCATCATGAAATGGAGCTTAGTTATGTAGCATGAGGCTATATATTCTGCAATATTGGGACTATCAGTGAGTCAACAGTGGGTCAGAGGAGGAGCCGCTGCAGGACAGAGATGACAGTTGCTCTTTAAAAATTATAATTTAAATCGAGTTGATGTAAATCAAGCCATTTTACTAGTTATTTAGATCACGGTTTAGAGGAACTCCACTTATTGAGAGGGAAACAGGTCACACTTGCTGTTCATCTCCATGTTGTGCATACTAACAGTGATGTGCCCACATTAGCCATATGACAGTGGGGGAAACTGAACATATCTTTTGGTGACTGGAGGTAGAGCGATCCTGTGTGTTTTTTTCTCAGATATTTGAATGCATGGAATGCATTTGAATCAGGGGTGGGTTCTAAAATTTTTTACTACCGGATCTGTGGGTGTGGCTTATTTTGTGGGCGTGGCTTGGTGGGGGGGTAATGTGACTGGGTGGGCGTGGCCAACTTTTTTTTTTTTTTTTTTTTTACTTTTAAAGGCATTTTTTCTACAACCTTAAGAGGTTGCAGAAAAAATTGCTTTTAGAAGCCTCTGACGATCAGGCAACAGCTGGGATCGCCAGAAGCTTTTAAAAGCATTTTTTCCCCTACAGCCTTTTCGGCCGAAGAGGTTGCAGAAAAAATGCTTTTAAAAGTAAAAGTAAAAAAAAAAAAAAGCCTCTGATGAGGTGGGCAGGGTAAGCGAGCGGCGACCGGGCCGGGGACCGGTTTGGGGGCGTGACCAGCCAATGTTATTACCGGTTCTCTGAACTACTAGAAATTTTTTACTACCGGTTCTTGCGAACCGGGAGCAACCCACCACTGATTTGAATGCATGTTTGAATACATGCTTTGATACTTGAATGCAATTGAAATTCTGGAAGGGATAAAACCTTTTGATTATTTAGAGAGGGGAAATAGGAATGTGTTAATTTTAGTTATAGTCCTATAATAGCTATTTATTATATATCATTAGGAGCCGCAGTGATTAGAATGCAGTATTGCAGGCTAATTCTGCTGACTGCCAGGAGTTCGATTCACTGGCTCGAGGTTAATTCAGCCTTCCATCCTTCTGAGGTGGGTAAAATGAGGACCCAGATCGTTGAGGGGCAGTATGCTGACTCTGTAAAACCACTTAGAGACTGCTGTAAAGCACCATGAAACAGTATATAAATTTAAGTGCTATGTGCTATTAGCTTTATTTTTGAATAACTGCAGAGATTCTGAATTTATTTATTTACTTAATTATTTGTTTGATTTATAAATCCGCCCATCTTATTTATATAGTTCTGGGAAGCTTACTGTTTTGCTAACTAAAACAGACTGAGTGATTTATGGTCCACTATCATTCCTTGGAAATTATGTGAGGCCATGCTTTATGTTTCTTTAATTGCACAATATGTCTAATGACTTTTTTTTAGTTTGCGCTTATTCAGTTAAAAAGCACTAGTGGTTGCAAATCCCTACTGTTTGGGCCCATTTTATTATTGTTCCTATTCCTATTTATGTTTTTAATAGGAATGATACCCCTCTAAACATACACAGGTTCCTAATTTTTTTTAAAAAAAGAGAATACAATTGAAACATGAACAAATAGAAACAGTATTTGTCTAATATGGCTATAATAGGCTTGGATTCAAAGGGTGAAAAACATGATTCAGAGCATACTTAGGCATTATATCAAAAGTATCTCTTCCCAAAATCTCATGCCAGCTGTTTTAAGGAATTTTTGGCAGGTGCTGTGCGGGGGCCCAACGATCTCCTGAATCTCATTTTTGCCCATCAGATCTGCATCTCTGTACAGCCATGCTGTATAAAGCAATAGTTACAAAAAGTAATTTGACTGTACAGGTTTAGACAACTGGCTGTCTTCAGACTTTCTCCCATTTAAAAAAAGAAGCAGCTTTGGGCATAAAGCCTGCTAGTTTGGTCTGAAGTTCAAGGCAGTCAGATAACTGCTACGTACAGAGCTTGAAATGGCATGACGTGCTGTCTCCATTTATTTCAGGTAATCTAAAAACCACATCACTGCTGCTTATTATTATTATTATTATTATTATTATTATTATTATTATTAATAATAATAATAATAATAAAATTTGTATGCCGCCCTATCTCCAAGGGCTCAGGGCGGCTCACACAACAATCAACCAACAACTATTAAAATCAACAAATATACACAAAAAATATAAAAAGTTTTAAAAAGTTTTAAAAGATTTAAAATATACTACCCCATCAGTCCAGGCTGGGGGACATAAATAGCCAGGTTTTCAATTCACGGCAGAAGGTGCGAAGGTCAGGGGCCAACCGGAGCCCCAAAGGAAGTTGATTCCAAAGGGTGGGGGCGCTCACAGAGAAAGCTGTACTCCTGGGGGTCGCCAGCCGACATTGTCTAGCCGACGGCACCCTGAGTAGGCCCTCTCTGTGAGAGCGCACCAGGCGATGGGAAGTTGACGCTGGTTGCAGGTGATAGAATAAGTAGAATTTGTTCTTTGGTAGCGCGAGTGGTTGGATTTAATTTTAGTAATTTAGAAGCGCTTATAGACCTAGGATTGTGTAGCACAGTTTATGAGATATGACATAAATTAATTTTCCACATGGATTAGGATTGTACAGTATGTTCTCCAAATACTGTATATTGGATTGTAGGCTTCCTACGAAAAACAGGGCTGATTTCCCAGTGGGGCAATATTTGAATTACTACTTCAGTCTCAAATGTAATCTGGCAAGTAGATAATGAAGTGAAACAGATGAATAAAGTTTGACCAATCTTGTGTCACAATTAGTTTCGTTTTGTATTATTTATATTCATTTATTTAGGTGGCTGCTGTCTTGTTAATTTCTTTAAAATAACTTTATTAGTCGTAGCTCATTTTATTTTATAAAAATAATGTGGCAGATTAAATAGTAATACCAAGTATGTAACAGCATCATACTTTGATTCTGGTCATTTTGATTGTGGCATCAAACCTAGTCCATTCAGTGGAATTTAATGCAGTATATAAGACCACAGATGAAAGCGTTCTTCTCTGTGAAACGTGTTGTTTTGTCACCAGGGTCCCTCCCAGTTCTACCTTCTTTGCTGAGGAGAGCTATCATCCCGAATAATCCAGATCCTGTTAATAGTGTGCATGAAATGGGCATGTATTGAATTAAGGTAGAAAATTATCTTTTCTTACTGGCTATTGCGAGGTAATGTATCCAGAATAACTCACTCCTTTCTAGGTAACTATTACTGTATCCATTTAAGGAATACAACAGAATCTAATGTTTGTTCCAGCTTTTAGTTTTGCACATTAATTCTCCTACCCCATATCGGTTGCTGTATCACAGTGGTGGCTAATCTTTTTGCCATCACATGCCACAAGTGGGGTGAGCAAAGGGGGGTCACGCGCGCGCATGCCCACACCCATAATTCAATGTGCCCCACCCATCTGCACATGTGTGTGCGACCCCCCCCCACTCCCCCTGCTTTTGGCATGTGATGGCATGGTGGGCCTGGTAGGCCCTTTTTTTTTGCCCTCCCCAGGCTCCAGAGACTTTCTAGGAGCCTGGGGAGGGTGAAAATGGCCTTCCCCATCTCGGAGGCCCTCTGGAGGCCAGAAACTGCCCGTTTCCTGGCTTCCAGTGGGCCCAGAAGGCCCGAAAATCAGGTGGCTGGCACGCGCATGCGTGCTGGAGCTGAGCTAGGGCAACACTCACGTGCCCACAGATATGGCTCTGCGGGCCACATGTGGCACACGTGCCATAGGTTCACCATCACGGCTATATCATATTTGAAGCAAACACCCTATTTCATTCTGTATCTAGATCGTAGATACATGTTTCAGTTTAGATGCCAACCATCCCAAACCAGCTGTTTCATGCATGGAATAATTTGTGCATAAACCATGTTACCCCTTTAATTAACACTATGACCCTTGTCACTGTGTTTCTTCGGATTAGTGTATAGTTGCATGGAATATGTGGTTAATTCAAATGGAATCAATCCATGGAATTCTCTCCTTGGCATCCAAGAAAGCATAGAGAGATCTTCCTGCTGTCCAGAATCTCCTTACTCACTCAACAGTACAATTTTAAAATGACTGCCAAAGCACATGACAAGATGATGATAAACTTTCTCCAAATGGCATGGCAGTAGGCAAGGTGTGTATGTGTATGGGACAGTCACCACAAGCTCTCCACAAAAAGAAAAATTGCTTCCAGTTTCCTTTTGTCTCCCTCACTCATTTCCCCCATCTTCCAGCTGTTTGTCTGCTAATAAATACAGGCCAAAACTCTATGAAAGCTAATGGTGGGATTAATGAGGATGGGGGGGGGGAAGCAATTAAATATATTTATTTTTTCACTCATTCATTTGGTTCATTTCTACACCGTCCGTCTCAATAAAAATTGAGTGAGGCAAGATGTTCAGCTGAAAATTTAACGGGTGGGGGGGATATGATTGCTGGCTGATTGGTGAAAGAGAGAAAAGATAGATTGGGAACTTACGTGAATAACTGTCTAGAGTAGTGGTCCCCAAACTTTCTGGCTCTACGGACCAGTGGTGCTGGTGGTGGGGAGCAAAAGGGGATGATTTCATGCACATGCCTGTTGGTTGCACAAATGGAGCTTCACTCGCTCGCCCAACACTTGTGTGGCCCGGTTCACAATGGACCACAGCCCAGTAGTGGGCTGTGGACCGGGGGTTGGGGACCTCTGGCCTAGAGGAGAAAAATATAAAGGTGAGGGTTTGTAGGTCTTTGGAGACATATCGAAAGGTAATAAAAACATTCTCCTTCCCTCAGAATCCATGGGAATGGGTTCCTTGAACTGATGTTGCAAAAATAGGGTATTTCAGGACGGGAGGACCATTCTGAATGATTGCGCAAAAGGGGCAGTTTTCTAGGAAAATTTAGAATTTTCACCCCATGGGAAGAAGCAGGAAAAATAACCCCGAATAATCTTGGAATTGATTTGATGACTAGTAAATGCTGTTTTTATAAGGCACTTTGGAGCATGGTAATTGGCTCAAGTGAAAAGGCTGATAAAATATGAGCAATAAGCTTCCCAATGCTTAGTTACTATGCAGAGCATTGTTAAAATGAGTCCACATAACTTCTGCAGATTTCTCTTTATTTAGTTTGTTTAAATTAGTTAATCATTTTTATGGTTCACTGACACTTTATTTAAGGGAAAACCACATGGATGTGTATTGCTGCAGTGCAAATTATGTATTATAGTATGCTATGCACCCATATTCCTCTAAGTAAATAAGCCCTGTACATACTGTTGTTCGAATGACAACACAGTCCCGTGGTTAATACACAAAGATAATAATTTTGTGTTAGGAATAGGCATGGGATTGGTATTAAAGACACATGCTTTGTTCTGTAATATAACCAGGTGTTTTTCTTTTGTTTTCTCTTCTGCTCAATTTATCAGGACAACAACTATGCCTCTGCAATAGATTTTGCTTGCTTGCTTGCTGAATGATTGATAGATGGAGGATTGATTTAAGGAGAGTTGTTTCAGTAGCTGGTTCTGGCCATCTAGAATTTGGAAATAATTCTCTGGCGAGCTCTCGTTTATTGGAATAGAGTACAAAGTTCTGTATGTAAATGGTTAGGCTGCGTAACAGTGTGTTCTGTCAAATAGAATTTAAGGCCTTTTATTATTTGTCGTGTGAAATGAAAAACATAAATTGGTTGCCATGATTTTCGTCCCCATATATTAGCAAATGGGTTAGATACAGATGCCCCCCCCCTCGATAAAACAAGAAAAATAACTTCCATACTGAGCCAGGCTGTGGCAGTATCTTTCAGCATTTTCTTTGTGCGTAAAAAGTTTCCCACACTGTTTCTACATAGAATCCTTAGGAAAAGAATGTTGTAAGTAATTAAATACTATAATGTCTATGCAATGTTAACAATGCTCTTGGCCTTCTGTGTTATTAAAAGAAATGTGCTTCATATAAATAAATGCTATGTGTAGATAGCTTAACATTAAACATTTCAACAGGGATATGGAGTTCTTTGGAAACAACTTGGGAGACATTTAGATTTCTCTTTTCTGATCTTACTTTACTTTACTTTACTTTATTCAAATTTCTATACCGCCCTTCTTCTTTCGGACTCAGGGCGGTGAACAGCCAAGATAAAAACATCTATACAAAACATCACAGTTAAAAAATAAAGTTAAAATAATTTATAAATTTGGCCCATAATTTAAAACTTGTCAATTAAAATGATCTATTAGCCACACCCACACACCACATATGAATTTGATAAAATTTGTTCCCAATCATGCATGGCACTAAAATATAAAATATTATTGTCGTTGTGAGTAAGAATTTTGATTGTTTCGTGAAATAACATTCTCTCATTTCCCTTGCTGTCATATCAGAGTTCGCTCTGTTTTTAAAATAAATCTGCCATCATATTTTCAAATTGTTTGTTAGGTCACTCTGCTCCTTCCAATAGATTTATTTATTCTTCCAATGATCTACATTCTTTGACTGCTTTGTTTTGTTTTTAAAGAAATCCAATGCCTGGCTGCCAAAGCTATTTTCTTTTTCTTAGAAAAAGTTGTTTTGTTCACATCTGTAAGATGGTCTCTGTAATTTTCCAGGAATTGAGCAATAAATAAATATTTCCTCTTGTAAGTTTAAAAATGTAGATCCAATTTAATAATATAATATTGAGTCTGAAATGTTTGGAAGCCATTGCATCTAGTGGTGGATTCCTTTATTACTCTTTTGTTGCTGAAGGAGACTTAACTTGTTGACTCTTCTAGGAGTTCATTGAAGTTGCTAGTAAATGGCTGATGTCTTTGGTGATTTAAGAAAGATTGTCACTGAACTATGAAGTACATTTTCAAAGTGATCGCCCCTCCCCTTTTAAAAATATTATATTATATTTATCATAATTATTTTTGTTTTCCTCCATCTTGAATAAAAGAGAAAATTTAGGATTCTGGAAAGAAAAACGGGGACAATTTACATAATGTTTATTAAACTTCTGCGAATAACTCTATAACAGGTTAAATAGACAAATCACTTGGCCAGTTTTAAATACCTAGGTTTGGTGCAGGAAAAACAGAAGGTTTGTGAGATTTTTGCTTAATATTGTTTCTGGTATCAACTCTTGGCCAGAGCTGGAATGTGTACATCACTAGGATGTCAGAAATACTACAACAAAGATGGCTAGAATATGAAGCTCTTCCTCAGGTTACTGCTGTTGTCTTTTAACATTCTGCATCGTTATATGAAAAAATATGAAAAGAAATCAAATAATTTACAAATCAGTTTTTCCAGCAAATCTTCTCCACGGTGTATTTTATATGGAATGTATTCTTACATAATACGTTCTTGGGAATCCCAGTCTTATTTAGTTTAAATACATACCAGAACTATTGTGGCAAGGGATCTCAAATTGTCACAAGTGCTACTTTAGGAGTAATTTGTTAGCTCATGAGCCACAAAACTGAAAGCTTTTCATGCATTGATACTGAAGTCTGTAGCCAAATGAAGAGTGTCATGTGTGATTAAATGTAACTTTATTAACTAAAAATCACTTGATTGTAAGAGAACTTCCAAACATTGCTATTTCACTTTGCTCACTGAACATAATAGTTCAGAAGGTGCACCTCTCTGGCTTTTCTAACACAGATTTGGGGGAGGGGGGATATCTTATTAAAATTGTTTAATTAAATAGATTTTTTTTTCTGCTTGATGTCCAAATATTAACACAGTAAAGAGGTATATGGCCCCAAACTTCTAAAATACATGCATTTTGGTACAGACGTTCATTTCCTGGGAGGATGGGGTACAGTGTACTGAAGTGTTCATGCTTGAATACCTTGGATATTCTTAGTGGATTTTTTTGGTCATTGCTTGTTGTGTGCGTGTACACACACACACACACACACACACACACACCTCTGGGATACTAGATAATATTGAAGGATACTTCAAGATATTGGTGCAGAACTACTAGCTCATATCAAATAAACATAGACTCCCATTTGCTGCTCATTCAGTAAGTTACCTATATGATGCATAAAATTTTAGGAAAAGTCCTAGCAGTCTCATCAGCTTTTGGGAGTCCATATTGGTTTAGAGGTAAAGGTACCAGGCTAGAAACCAAGAGAATCATAGGCACGAAAGCCAGCTGGGTGACTTTGGGCCAAGCCCTCTTTTTCCAATTCACCTCATAGAATTATTGTAGTGGAGAAAATAGGAGAAGGGCGAAGTATTAGGTATGTTTGCTGCTTTATTTATAAAAACAATAAAGGTAGGATAAAAAATATCTAAACTCTTAACAATCTAAATCATTTTTTTTTACTGTAGAAAAGAAAATGAAAATAGAATAGCAGAACAATGCATTTTTATTTGTAACTAGAAACTATCTGGAATAATTCTGGGAATGTAAACCCTTCCATTGAAATGTTTCTTCACTCAGGAAGCCTACCAAAGGTTTTTTGGACAGGTCATGATTTCTAAGATCTTATTAGAAGATCTTCCTCTTCTGATAAGATTAATTTTTATCTTTGCTTAGCCTCTATGTAAACAAGCTCCACCACATGAAATGTCACAGAAAAGCCACCTCGTTCTTCTAGCTGGTGTTATATTGAGTTGTGACAGATCTGCTTTGAAAATAACACAGATGTGCAGTCTCTTAATTTCACAGTTCCACATAACTCCCCCCCCCTTTTAAAATGTAGATACAGCTAGTAATCTTGGGCATGTGCTTTCAGGAAGTCTTAACTTGTAAAACAGGAAGGTTTAAAAAAAACCCCACTTTAAACACAAAGGACCTTGTCCCTTTGAGAGTTTGAAAAGAAAATGATGTTAACAGAATAAAGTATTCAACCCTGTTAGACAGCAAATCTATGGGTTATTTTTAAGCTAATTACTCAGAATTAAACAAAGGCTTAATGCCTTTTCCCTGAACAGGAGCTGAGGTCAAATTAAATGAAGCTGAGACGTTTTTGTTGAACGTTCAGGCTTTAAACAGATCACATTTGGCAGGGTTGGAACTGTGCCTACGGTACCAAAGTTGTACTAAGCAACAGTGATGTGTTTGATTTTCCAAAACACTTGCTTGTGCTGAGATAAAATGCAGATGCAAAAAAAGACTCCTTGTGCTCTGTTTCTACCAGTCTTCAGGAGTTCTCAGCACTTCTGTATAGATGGAAGAGAACTATTTAGCAGTAATCCTGGACTTTATCAGTAAATGAGTAATGAAACTTAAAGTAAACCATGCATATTAACCCAACTGTAAAGAGTTAGCATGAGCAAACACAGTGTATGTTCTGGGCGAGACTAAAAGGAAGACAGATGTTTTATAATGTCAGTTGTTCGATAAATGATCTAAAGCATTCTTGATTCTATATTTCTTCTTATAAGAAATACTTTAAAATGTAATTACGTGGTCTCTCTCACCCACCCACCCTCTCTCTGTGTATGCATAGATACTGTATAGAGGAGATATATGTTACATTTCGAGATAGATACAGATGTAGATAACTGGTGTTTAGAATATGCTCGAGTGTTCACAAGAGTCTGAGCCTGAAGAAATATTAAACCGTATTTGATAAATGATTACTAGAACATTTGTAAATATAATACAGATAGTCCTCGACTTACAACCACAATTGAGCCCACAATTTCTGTTGCTAAGTAAAACATTAGTTGAGTGAATTAAGCCCCATTTTACGACTTTTCTTGCCACAGTTGTTAACTGAATCACTGCAGTTATTAAGTTAATAAACATGGTTGTGAAATGAATCTGGTTTCCCCATTGATTTTGCTAGGAAGAAGGTTGCAAAAGGTGATCACATGACCCCAGGGACACTGCAACTGTCATATATAGGAGTCAGTTGCCAAGCATCTGAATTTTGATCATGTGACCATGGGGATGCTGCAACGGTTATAAATGTGAAAAACTGTCACTTTTTTCAGTGTCATCGTAACTTTGAACAGCCACTAAATAAACTGTTGTAAGTTGAGGACTACCTGTACATGAACTTCTTTAATATTTAAATGAAATGACTAATTCTGATCCTGTTAAAAGTAAATAATTTGATTTTATTTCAGAACAGAAGTTGGAAAATTGTAATTGAAGGATGTTTATTATTAATTGTTATTAGTTAATTCATCTAAGGAATTTGGACTGCTGAGGGTGGGTCCGAACCCAGCTCTTCTCATTCCTAGTCTGAAATCTTAAATACTGCACCTCACTGATTCATTTTGAAATGAAGAGCTTGTAAACAAAAATGCAGAGTTATCCTTATGTATTACATATTCAGAATATGTTGAATATAGGGTTGTGGGGTTTTTTTTGTTTTTATTTTTTTGCTATTCTTTTATCTGTTCTGCACAATTTTTATTTCATTCTTTGAAATTCTGTATAGTTCATTTGCAGAACTGTCCCAAAAAGTCACATCATATAGCATGTCTCAGTTTTGTAGCGAAATAGACTTGTCATGTAGTAGCCAGTTGAGAAAAATAGCCCGATTTCTGTAATAGCACCTTACGGGTGTGCCTGGTTTGTTCTTTTTGTGAAACAAGAACAATGGAACAAGAATCAGATGTTCTCACCGATACAGGTTTAGGATTGGTTTGTGAGTGTGTCCTTGGCTGGTTTCCCATCTTTATTGCCTTGATTGGATTGAAGTGTCTTGTAGATTTGAACTTTAACTTTATCAGTACGCTTTGCCGGAATTTCTGGAATAGTAGTAGAATGTGAATGAAAATTGTATAGCCATGACTGTGAAAATAGCTATAATTACTTTAAACAGGCATGTGCCCCCTACCCCATCCCTCTTGCCCGCCACATTACCTTAAACATAATTTAGTAGCTAGTCTTTAATATCTGAAAGTTGCTTTTCCTGATTGTTAATTAGTTTATCTCTTTAAACTATAGGGAAATGTTATTTTGATAATACTGGGGACATAAAATATAGACTTCCTGATTGAGTAAGTCAGTGCAATCTTACAGCATTATCATAAACTGTTTTCGGTTCCTGTTTTCAGTATCATGGAACACAGTATCCTGTGCAAATTAATTAATTTCTTTTAAAATATGCAGTTTGGTGAGAATAAAGCAATACTGTTTATAGTATAAGATTTCATGTACATGCGAGTTATAATACCTGTGCCTTAAATGCTGGGCTCCCAAGCTTTTTTTTCCTCATCCAAATCATCATTTTGTCCTTGTTTTTAATTTTCCTTGACAAGTGTCTTTTTAAACATATCTTCATATTAATTTTTGTATGTGTACTCTACAGGTAAAAAACCATATCTCTGCAATTTTTCTGCTGAAGATGCATCTGGGACAGCCATACAGCTCAATCAGGAAAGAAACAATAGAGAAAAAAATGCTGTGGAATCTAAACCCGAAGTGCTAAAGGTGGCATCTACACCACAGGACAAGATCAAAGAACCATTTACAAAATATGTGGATTGCAAAATTTACCCTGATTCAAAGATGTCAGCATTTCAGCAAAGCTATGATTTTCCTTGTTCCAGTAAGACTGCTGATGTGAGACTGAATTTGCAAAGCCCCTTGGAAATTCAGCAGAAGCTCGCTAAAGAGATCCTTGTAGAGATGAATGAACATTCTGTGCTCAATAAAGATACAGAGATGTCTGAAAAGACTCCATTAGATCTAAGTGAGAAATCAACTAGGGCTGATTCGAGTTTTACCTCAACCTTGCAGGCTGCTCTGATTGTCCACCGATGTCCTTACTGCAGTCATAAAACTTACTATCCAGAAGTCCTGTGGATGCACAAAAGAATTTGGCACAAAGTTAGTTGTAATTCCATGGCTCCTGCTTGGGTTCTTCAAAATGGATTCAAGAGTATAAAACATAATTCTATTTTTATGGCAAGAAGTGGGCGCACTGGACCACCTCCTGTACTTGGTGGGAAAGAATGCCAACCTTTGCCTATAGCCAGATTTACACGTACTCAGGTGCCGAGTGGGTTGTCAGGATCCAAAAATAATAATTATTCTGATATTGCTGTATCTCCTAAGTCTGGGGCTATGGCAAAAGATGTACCATCCACTGGGGGCTGTGGTCCGCAACCATCAGCTATTGATGGATATAGACCACCCAAACCTAACCACACTCATGAACAATACGGTACCCAGCAGCCCCAATTAAAATCAAAATTTGATGTGAACTCCAAATTGATGCAAACGGGAAACTTTAGCAGAAATTCAACGCCTTCCCATACAGTGATATCTAAACCTAGCGGACCGCCCTCCAGTAGCAGAGAAGCAGAAAAGTACATAGTCCCTCAAGTAAATACTGGATCTGCTCCTTTAATCAAGCATTGTACTCCAGATACAGGGAAGGCCAAATTTTTATCTCCATCTCAGTACCACCCTCTGTGTAAAACTGAGCCATGCGTTACTCAAGAACCTCCATCAATGCCTCAGCAAGAACGTACCGCCAAGAGGGAAAGTGAAATGAGAGCATTGATCAATTGTACTGGAGGATCCAGAACAAGTCCTTTGATGCAACCTCAGCCTGTTGCAGCAGGACCTCCTCCACCTGTACATTCCACCAAACAGGAGCCATCCCCTGAGGGGCATGAGAAATGTTTGGATATTGTAAACATCTTAAAGACCTCCATTCCAAAGGATCTGGCTACTTTCTACCAAACCTGGGGTGCCAATAGCCCCGTAATGGACCGTGCTGGTAAGAATCCTAAGAACTGTCTTTCCAGCATATTTTTAAATTCTTAATTTCCCCCCTCCCTAACATAAGGAATTCCACAAAAAACTTGTGTTGTTACTGTCTGTGTTTGACAAGGTTATCTCTCCTATTTAACTGTCCTGTCCTGCATCAGATCATTTAGGTGGCTTACCTGGGAGTAACACTGCTATTGAACTTAATGACATTTCCTTCTGAAGAAAGATATGTAAGGTCTCACTGCTAGAATTCTGTCTGCAATTAAGTGCTGGATTCCGTCCCTTTTTTTTTTAAAGGGGGGGGGGAGAGGCTTGAGAGAATTCCTTCTCCATGAAATGTCCAAGCAAAAGTTAACAGTATCAGATTTGTATCCAATCTAAAATAGGGGGCAGGCATTTACTTTGTGTGAGAAATGATTATTTCACGAAAATTACGACTTTATTGAAAGTTTCGAGTGCAAGGGATTTTCAGAATTCAATGACAGATCTGTGCTTTGGAGATAAAACTGATGATAAAACATTGAAGACAGAGGGAAATGAAATAATAATAAAAAAATCAGTATTAGGGCAAAATAATTTTGGCTAGGTTTGAAGTTTGTTGGATTTTCAGACTCCAATTTAGCTGCTAGAATCAGAACTGTAATGTCTAATTTGCAGTGGATTTGAGTAGAAGTCTTGGGAACTGGATAATTCAGATTGACTTGAAGGATATTTGACTCTGCATATCTCAATCCTACCAATCCTGCACCATTATTATTCTTTATTTCAAATGGTTGTGAATTTCAAAGTAGTTCTTTTATGGCAAGCAAAATTGTTATATATAGCAGTATTTTCAGTCATAAGGGCAACTATCATTTTAATATTTAAAATGAGAATTTACTAATGTATACTTATTAAACATGCTTTATAAATGTGATATGATAGCAATAATGAAAGAGTGCTCCTGAGCATATGCAGAGCTCTATTTCCATGTCAGGTTGCCAGAATTGCATAGCCAAAACCTAGGATTAGCAATAACTAGTAGACTCCCACAATAGCAGAAGGAGCAAGCAAAGAAAATCCTAATTCTGGAGAAGATTTAGGCTTAGCTGGAAATCTTGTTCAAATACAAAACTAAATATAGCATTCTCAGAATTTAAGACGAATTGATTTATCAACAAGACAATAGGATAAAAGAATGCAGCATTTGACATCAATGTCTTGTCTTCCCTAAGTGATTTATTAAAATTTACTTTTTTTTTCTTGTTTGCCCAGTGTAAATATTTTTGTTGCTTATTCTCCTAGATAAATGTAGCCCTTTTCCTTATGAGCTAAATTAATAAAGAATTTAATTATTAACCAGTTAGAAAGAATAAGCCCCATTTTGGGAAAATTCCTTGCAAATGTGCACATACCCTGAAGATTTATATAGGTAGTTGTGTACGATGTCCATTGAGCAAAAGGAAGTTACAGCATGTTTGCCAAGATGTAGAACAAAAGAGATAAGTATCTTGATGAGTTTTGTCCAGCTGTTGGTAAGAAAATATCCTTAAAATATGGCATAAACATTTGATTTGTAAAAGATACTGTAAAACTGTTAGCAATTATCTGTAAAGAGCTGTAGGGTAATATCTAATAGGTTGCTGAGAGTAGGGAAGTTGAACTTGATAGAATTGTTACCTAGGCAAAAAGGGTTGAAATATTTGTAAGATTTGAGAAACAAGGTAATATTCAAAAGCAATTGGGCAAACATGTCCCTAATTCATTGAACAATAAACTAGAGGAGAAACAGCATAATCATAACTTGCAGGATTCTGTTCTTATAGCCAATCTTAATACAAGTTAGTCTTGTAGATTCTTGATCTGTTTTACTTAGTGGGACCTGCATAAGTGCTTTAAGAAGTTGCAGTGCAAACATATATATCCATTATTTTGCTTATTGAAAAAGTTACCTTGTTTCCCCGAAAATAAGATCCTGTTCTATATATATATATATTTTTTTTTTTGAACCCTGAAATAAGCGCTTGGCCTTATTGCCATGCGCTCAAAAGCCCGATTGGGCTTATTATCAGGGGATGTCTTATTTTGGGGGAAACGGGGTATAAGGGCCCCTTCTTATAATGGGGCTACTATTAAACAGATGAAAAATTCATTTTTAATTTTTTTTTGCATTTTTGAACCCACATATGAACTAAAACTTCGTTCTTTTTCAAAAATTAATGTTTTTAGCTCTTCCCAGTTCAAAAAAACATGGCGTGTGTAAAGGCTATATACAAAGATTTAGGAAAATAATGTATGAAAATGCATCCTAATAGACAAAAAATATGTGCAGAATCTGAACATTAAACAAACTTGGAAATAAAAACATGCTTATTTGGAAAACGACCAAAGAAAACACACACACACACACACACACACACACAAATGAGTCAAGACAGGAATAAGATGAAAGAAAAAGAGAAAATAATGATAAATAATAAGAGAGAGAAACCATTGTGACAGATTTACTTATTGGTGACTACTATTTGGCAGTGCCTTTTTTTATGTGGTAAAGAAAAATCCACTTGAATTGGGATGAATTTGTTCTTTGGTTCTTCCCATGTCAACATTGCTCCATTTCTGGAATAGCTAATGCCAGGATCAGGAACATTTTCAGAAGATGATTTTTTTCCCCTGATAGTAATTTTGGTAAGTAGGAAGCAATCACATGTTAGACATTTTCCACATTCAGACTATAGAATGCCTTGACTTCAAGTCTTCCCAGATTATTTTAGCCATAATCTATAGGATGACTTTTGACTTTTTTCTTATCCTGCAGCAATATGAAACTCTCAGATGCCGATAGTAATGCCATTATACAACTTAGGACAGCTCTCATTAATAGGACATGCTACATAGGTAGTCCTTGACTTACAACAGTTCATTTAGTGACCATTCAATGTTACAATGGCACTGAAAAAAATGACTTATTTTTTTCATATTTAGAACCATTGTCACGTAATCAAAATTCAGATGCTTGGCAACTGACTCATATTTATGACATTTGCAGTGTCCCAGGGTCACGTGATCAACTTTTTCGACCTTCTAACAAGCAAAGTCAATGGGGAAGCCAGATTTACTTAACAACCATGTTACTAATTTAACAACTACTGTGATTCACTTAACAACTGTGGCAAGAAAGGTCATAAATTGGGACAAAATTCATTTAACAACTGTCTCACTTAGCAACAGAACTTTTGGACTCTATTGTGGTTGTAAGTCAAGGACTACCTGTAATTTCGTGTGAAATAAGTTTGCTAAGGAACCAGGTAAGCAATTGAAGCCAAAGACTCAGTTTTTGTTTCTAAATTGTCATGCTGTCCCAAGTACCATGCAGAAATAAACATACACCATTGATCTAGAAGGAAAATTGTGGATGCTGTAACAATGAAAAAGCAAGAATTTACAAGAATACAAAGTAAGGAAAATATGTTGATTCATACATGTATAGACTAGGTCACTAGGGTAAGAGCATAATTGTTAAACTAAAGTAGCGTAGTAACTTCATCTTCTGTTTTAAAAGTAGAGCTTAATCACAAACAATTGAATATTTTCTACAGCACAATTGTACAGTGTTGTCAAATTCTCAATGCACACTCATTGGGCATTGCTTTCTGCGAACACATTGGCTTTGTCAATCCTAGTAATAAACCTAGGAATTCAAAAATTTGTCTTTGTGTTACTTCACTTTTCATTTCCTTTTCTGATCTGCGTTGAATCCATGGCCAGTGCAGATCTGTTTGTACAACAGTAGCCACTATCTTGCTTTATCAAAAATATCATCTGATGCCTGGAAAACATCACTAATTATGTCTTCATTTAACCTTCACTCAAATTGTCAGACTTTGTAGACTTTAGTTTTCTTTATATTTGCAGATTGTTTTGTTTAACACCATTCTTCTTCTTCTTCTTCTTCTTCTTCTTCTTCTTCTTCTTCTTCTTCTTCTTCTTCTTCTTCTTCTTCTTCTTCTTCTTCTTCTTCTTCTTCTTCTTCTTCTTCTCCTCCTCCTCCTCCTCCTCCTCCTCCTCCTCCTCCTCCTCCTCCTCCTCCTCCTCCTCCTCCTCTTTCTACATACATATGAACATACACTTAGAAGTCTTATTCATTTTTAATTTAAAATATTCAGTGTATTTCTCCTTTGCAATAGAACTTTATTGCTCCCAGTAGAGCATTCCCTTATGAATGCTTTAGCATGCATTAGAATTGGGGCAGGTTTGGAGTTTTTCCTTTTACATTTTAAATTGTGCCTCTGTTCTCAGGAGATAAGTGCACAATTTTGTTTCTTTCTGGTAACACAGCAATTTTCCAATCCCTTGGAGGAATAGTTACAAGTACCACCAGAATATCAGTGCAAGTTATTAGCATTTGTATTGTGTCGGGCATTCACAAGCTTTTTGCTTTCTTAAGAATGTTGTTAAGAAAACAGCACCCCCACAAGACCAAGCCCAGCGTTTCAGATTCTTCAGGGGTTATTTTTCTATTTTACTATGAGTGTTATTTACAGCTATCATAGTATTAAATGTGACACAGGCAGCATGGCAATTATCCTTTCTAGTTTCACAGGAATTACTCTGATGAGAATCTGAAATTTATGTAAATAAAAGTGAATAATATTTATACACACCTGCACCCTTCACTGATGGAGGCATTGTGATCTGTATAACAAGTTCTGCGTAAAGAGATCTTTAAAACATTAATATTGTTTCTCTTTTAACATTGGTTATTATCAGAATTTATCATCTAAGTATGCATTCTGATTTGGACTGTTCAAATGCAACATCAGTGAAGGGTTTCTTTTAAACATAATGCATAAACCGGCAGAATACGTTCTCTTCAATAGGCTGAATGACTGAACGTTTCTTTCTCTCTCACACACAGAATTGATTGTATCAACAATAGCATTTTTTCCACCATGAATTAAATGCCATTGACATAATGGGATGTATTCCTTTTGCAAACCAGTACAAACTTTATACATGTGGGGGTTTTAGCCAGGAGTCCTTTCTGATCCTGTGATAAAAGCCATTTTGTCAAGAAAAGTAACTAATAGAATGCCAAACATGGGATTTAGTGGCTATAGTCTACCCTCCCCAATTATCTCATGTGAATTAATTCATACCTAATACTGATCTCATGGTTTGGCGCTAATCATACACAGTATCAATTATTTATAAAATCTCCATGCAGCCCTGGTTTCTGAGCAACTGCCTTTTGATGGCCCTTTTTACATCCGCTTATCCACACTTGTTCCAGATATGGTTCCAGTCTGAGTATAGGATTTATGGCAGGATTGTCAAACTTGATTTCATTGAGGGCTGCATCAGGGTGGTGTTTGACCTCAGGCCAGGGTGGCCGTTGCCAGGGTGGGCAGGACCTGCTTGACGTCACTCGTGTTGTGGGCGCCAGTGGTGGCCCGAGTGCTCTGCCAGCAAAAACAGGCTCCTGAGCTCTGTTTCCGGCTACGACGGCCTCCTGCAACCCTCTGCCAGTGAAAACGGAGCTTGGGATGGCCACGCAGCCCTCCCGAGCTCGTTTTCACTGGCAGAGGCACCATGGGCTGGTCCTTTGCTGTTTCCAGGGCAGCCCCTCAGGCCTGATCTAAGCACCTTGAGTTTGACACCCCTGGTCTATGGTAATTCGCTACATCCAACTTGCCATGGCCAACTCACCACATCCAACTTGCCATGGCCAACTGGCCATGGCCAACTCACTGCAAGAAACTCACCACGGCCATCTCGTTACAGTACAACTCACTGAGGGACAAGAGTTACACAAATATCAAAGAAATGGTGGAATAGAATTGTTAAAGAAAGGATAATTTTTATTTATTTTAAATAATTAAATAGAATTGTTAAATTGTTCTGCAATGAGTTGTCTCGCGGTGATTGGCTGTGGCGAGTTCTCCTGCACCAAGTAGCCTGTGGTGAGTTGGCCGTGACAAGTTTGTCGCTACAAGTTGGCTGCAGTGACTTGGCTGTGGCAAGTTGTCCCATTCCCCTGAGTATATACCCTCATTTTCAGGTCATGCCGATTTTTATCCACCCTGTTCTCAAGCTTTTCCTTTTATGTAGTTGGTAGACTTTTTCATGGTAAAAAATAGTTATTAAAATATCCATCATGTACAATTGGATTTCATCAGTTAATTTAAGTAGTAAGTTTATAACAAAACTTGCTCACAACGTGACAGAAATTAGTATAACTGGTTCTTGTGCAAAACCCTTTTTGGGGACAGATTTGGTGTCAGGGTTCCAAGTAATACACCCGTAGCAAGCAAAACTCTGAGGCAGGTAGATTCCTCAAATAATAGTTTTATTGGGTATATCAGATTAGCACAGTTCTGGTTAAAAGTAAAAGTAAGTTTTCCCCCTTCCCCAAACAATCAGTCACATGGTCCAATCAGGATGCCGTCTGGTTGCCTGGTAACATCACTTCTCCTCTCTCTGACCAGGTGTGAGGATGTCCTTGGTTCCCAAGAGAAAGTATTTTGTTTTGGCTACACCCCCAGCTATATTTAATTCCCCCTCCCTATCCCTCAACTCCAGTGTGGCAACACTGAAGCCTCAAAATGGCTTTGGTCAGGTCAGCTTCAGGGTTGACATTTGGCTTATTGCCCACTTCTCCTTGTGCCATATCCATCACCAGACATTGGTGATCATGTTGTCGATCCTATTTTTATCAACAGCCACACGAAAAAGTGTTGCTGACTTTTGTCCAAACAAGTCCCTTAGATTTTGATTTATGTGTAGAGTTGCCCACTACCCATAAAAATTTGCATTGATACGAACAAAACACCTCAATTTGTATGATGACCTGTTCTGCATCTTAATGATAATTTACATGGACTTTTTTTTTTAGATAAGCAGTGCAAAAATGTGCCTAGTTTGATTGGATGAAATAAAGCAGGGACACTTCCAGACATTTCTCTAAAGTATTTCTTACAACTCTGCATATGCTGTATTTTGATATCTGCTGTGGTAGAACTCGTCTCTGAAACCCTATTGATATAGTTTGAAGTACTAACGCAACATGCAATGCATTCCAAATCATTTGAAAAGGAAGGGGTTAAAAGTATTCTTAGTTTTGTTCTTTCTTGTAAAAGAAAAAACTTATTGCTGTTTTATCTCAATCATGGGAAGTCATCACCTGTAAAAAAAAACAAAAAACAAAAAACAGAATTACATGCACCCCACAAAATTGTTTGAATGAAATCATTTCACTTCTTCTATACATGTGTACTTCGGTAAAGGTTACCTAGAATGGACTCCCATCCATCCATCCATTGGATTATTCTGGAGGAAATTGAACAGGCTGAAAGAGGAGGGCTTATCAGCAGGAAAATAATCATGGGAAAGGAATGAAGAAGTGAGAGCAAGGATTAGCCCCCTACGACAAGAATGATTTTATTTTCGCATTGCTCATGCCCCAAATTTGGAAGTTAAGACTGGGAAGGGAAGCTGGAGTTAGATCTCTGAAACTTATATTAATTCAGAATAGCCATTTCAGATACAGTAACAAATCACAATGAACACATAGCAGGATTTACAAACCGAATCATGGCTACAAAAGTTTCTAGTCGATTAGAACAGAGTAGGATATATAAAATTAAATATTTCGTCATCTTCAACTCGCTAAGGCTGCATTCCCATATATATTATATATACTGTTTGTAAGCTGCTCAGAGTTGCTGAGAGTGAGTGGGTGGCCATATAAATCCAATAAACAAACAAATAAATGTCTGAATGTGGCCTCTCTGTTTGCATGTCTATGCTTGTGTGTTTACTGTACATGTTTCTGGATTGTTTTTTCTAAAGGGACAGTTGTCCCTGGGGAAGTATTTTCAGTTGTATTATACAAAGCTAGATATTGATATAGTTGGAATTGATTTGTATGTTAAATTTCTTAAAAGCTATACAAAACGTACATTTTATTTCTATCCTTAATTTTCTCTTTTCCTACACCGAGCATTTTAGAGGGGTTCAGAACCTTGAAATCTCATCTGTGCATCTGTGTGTGTGTGTGTGTGTGTGTGTGTGTGTGTGTGTGTGTATTTTAAGGATGGGAATAATAATACCAAATAAAACCTTTTCCCATCCCTTTAGCAACGATTATATGAAATATCTGGAAAAAATAAATAACCCAATAAAAGTCAAATGTGTCCTTTCTGATCACAGTAAAAAGACACAGACCAGCCCTTTAAGTCAAATACTGTAAACTGACCTTTGGGGGAAAAGAAGAGATTTGAGTCATTTTCCATAGATGCTAAGGGCCTAGAAAATCCGCTTACGAAAGGCTGGCAAAAGATTGCTGCCTTGTTGTGATCTCAAAATGTCCATAATGACACTTTGATTCACAGATGTCTTCTCTCTGGGCCTCGCCGATCTGGGGTCAGATTTGTACCAGTAGGCAGAAAAGGTAGGGCTAAAGGTCTGATCCATTTATGATGGCTTCACTCAATTTGCACTCCTCTCCAAGCCTGCCCCAGGGGTGGGGGGGAGGGAGTCTGTAGGCTGTGGGGCAGTCAAGCTCTGGTTCTACTCACTTCCTATTATCCATATGACTTGTCTCCACCACGCTGGAGTCACTTTGATTTGCCAGATGTACTGCTTGACAAAGCGGGGTGATGCCGAAAAGTGGATCCAGCTGCTATGAAAAGCGCACACCTGACATGCCACTTCTGGTGCGGGCACATCACGGGGAGCATTTTTTAATTCAATGTAATTTATGCATTCTTGCAGTCCTGTGTGTGTGCCTGGCCTGTCAGCCAGTGCCTAGATGAAGGCTGACAGTTGTTATCCAGGGCCTGAAGGTAATCTCACATAATGACACATTAGACATACTAATGATGTTTTCCTCTGGCATATTGTTTTCTTCTCAACTTCCCCTTCTCCTCTCTTTTCCCTCCCATGCCCCCCTCCCCTTTTCTCTCCCCCACAGGGATGCTTAGGACACAAACGCGCCAAGGAGACTATCTCTGCTTAGAGTGTGGGAAGGGCTTCACACAGCCAAGCCACCTCAGGACCCACATGAGGTCTCACACAGGTATATTTCCTTACATGTCTTCCGGTGGGATGAAGGGATGCCCCTAGTAACAATTGCATATTAATTTCCTTGTCACCAATCTATTTTGTTGTTGTTGTTGTTGTTGGTTTCTTTAAAACTTCTCCATTGTACACCATTTCAGATTTCATTAGCATTTCATGTTCCATTTCAAGTACCTGAATTCTCCTCGCCTCTCTTGCAAAACCTTGCATTGCTGATTAAATAAGATGATTTGCAGAGTTTTGTGTTTTTTTTTCTTTTCTTCCTTTTTTTTTTTTATTTAAAAAAAAAGCCCTTTTAATTAGAAAGCAGAATACTCTGGAATGAATATGCTAATGAAATCTGTTGCCGCTGGCATAAATTGAAATCAACGCCCCCTTTTGAACTGAACAGAAAGCTTTCTTTCTCCTTGCTGTGGACTCAAATAAGCCTGGGATTTGTAATTTTTTTTTCTTCTTCTTCAAAAGCCTTACCCCTCATCCCAGCCCTTAAAATGGTCCAGGATAAATTTTGGATGTCAGCCCTTTCATATTTGGAAGTGGGGAACCTAGCAAGTTAAAGCTAACAGCATGTCAGTACATCTTCATAACCTCATAATGAGGAAATGAGCCTAGCTCTCTCTTTTCCTCCCTTTCTCTTTGAAGAAGGGTGAGTGATGCATGTATAAGACGTTCTGCTGCAAAATGACAGAGGCCAAATGGTAAGTAATTCAAGAAGAGGGTCCCTTTACGTACACACTGATAATTAATGTTGTCAGTGATTGCTTTCTTCAGCACTGAAGTCTGAATTAAAAAAGGCAGTGCCCTTAGGTTCCCATTAGCACACTCTCTTATAGTAAGTGTTACGGTAAATTGGTATTTTCCAGCTATAGGCAAAGAGTTGGTGTCTTTGCTTCTTCCCATCCTCCCCTCAGTGTGATTAATCTGTAATGGAGTCAAATAATGTACACACACTAACGAAGCTTGAATGTTCATCTGTTAACAAGCCCCCTTGTTCCCACAGTGGTATTTGAGTCTAATGGACTCCGAGGTACTGAAGTTCACACCACCTCCGCAGATGCCCCAAAACAAGTATGTTTTACAATTAATTGGGTATTTGGTTTTTAATGTGATAGTCGGGGGAAAAGAAAGTTGCATGGAGATACTCATCAGTAAAGCACTCACTGTTTAGGTAGCTAGAAAGTAAATAATAATCGTGCCTCTGTTTATTATATTTTTAAGAAAAAATGTATGGACACCCTCGTTCCTATTGACTAGAAATTATGATCAGTGTATTGTGATTACCAGTCAAATGCTTATATTGAAATGGAGAATTTTTACACTGTGCACTGAACAATGCATATAATTATATTGTTTCCAACTAGATAGTTTATTAGACAGGTAGTCCTCGACTTACGGCAGCTCGCTTAGCGACCGTTCAGAGTTACAACAGCACTGAAAAAAGTGACTTCTGACCATTTGTCACACTCACGACTGCTGCAGCATCCCCATGGTCACGTGATTTACATTTGGATGCTTGACAACTTGACTCACATTAAGACGGGTTGCAGTGTCCCAGGGTCATGTGATCACCTTTTGCAACCTTCTGACAAGTAAAGTCAATGGGGAAGCTAGATTCACTTAACAGTTGTGTTACTAACTTAACAACTGCAGTGTTCATTTAACAAATGTAGCTTGAAAAGTTTTAAAACAGGGCAAAACTCACTTAACAAATTTCTCACTTAGCAACACAAATTTTGGGCTCAGTTATGGTTGTAAGAAGAGGACTAGTTGTATACCTAATATATACCTAGTTTGGAAATGGGGCAACAATCCAACTGTGTTTTTCTGAAGAGTATTTCTATCATGGTATTATATAGCTCTTAGCTTTGAAAGATCCTTTTCTTTCAATCTGCGTGGACTCTGTGTGGTGGTGTGTTTTCCTCTGCTGACTATGTACGATACTTTCCTTTCTTGAGAATGATCTGGCTGTCCTTTAAATTTTCTTCATTTTCACTAATGCTGTAAGCTGTCCTGAACATTGTTTCTTACTCTGGGGTTTTATATTTATTGCCAGTCGGTGCCAGATTACCTTTTTCTCACTAACTCATCCATGCATTTGTGGAGTTAACATCTTTCATGAGCATTTGCAGTTTCTTGTCCATGTTCTTCCACCAGTCATTTATTAACTGTTCAGGAAGCACTGTTATTTGTATAGCGTTGTTTCCGTGACAGCATTTTTTGCCTGTCAACCACTGAACCATATGCAGCATTGATTTGAGTATGGTAATAGTTCGTGTTGGAATTGCCATAGTCTGGAACTGACTTAGAAGGGCCAATCCATATGTCGTATAGATAATAGGAAGTAATTTGTGCTCCAATCAGTGTAGTGCAATACATTTACCAATGGTATCATTAACAGCATATTGTGGATTTCTATTTCTTCTCTGCATCCTTTCCCGATTTACGCTTTGTTCCCAACATAATCTAGTGCCGAAGTTGGCATATCTAAAGGATGGTCTATTTACATATGAACATTTACATTCAACCAGAGGATCTCCTCTCAGGAGCCGTAAAATGGTGTGATTCAATAGATGAGAATGTTGCAGAGAGCTTTCTTTGTGCTTGTGCATGAAATGTAGATAGGACCATCCTTGGGGGAAGAGAAAAGTTTCAACAATGTCAAATACGGCCACTATGACTGGGCAATCAAACCCCTTTCAACATGTATTAATCCCATAAAGATACAGAACCCTGATTGTGCCTGACATTTTGATGTTGTTCCCGGTCCCTCCAGGTGTCCCTGAATGTGGACCTCCTTATCTTCAGATGGATGGCCTACTCCTTTGATGGTTTCCTGCATTTTCCTAGTTAGAAAATGAGACGTCATCACTGGCTTTTCCATATCTTGTAATGGAAAGGAAGGCATTGTAGCGGTAAAATATGAGGAAAGAGTTGTTATTTACAACAGAGATTGATTGGCTGGAATATATGCTTGGTACTGGAATGAGAGCACTATGCTAATCAGTACTTGAAAACAATTTGGAAAACATTTAGGCTTAATTAAGTTATTCTTCTATTAGAACTAAACTCAAAATATAAGAAAACATACTAAAATGAATCAAATGTATTCAAGGTAGTTATAAAGTAAACAAAAGGGGGAACAATGTGCTTAGAAATTATTGCAAGGGAAAAGTTGACATGAACACCTTAGACATTCTTAGATTTTTTTTTTGAAAAAAAAACCAGGCTGATTATACTAATGAATATATTTTCTAACCTGTGCAAATGTTCACGTTTTTCAGAAAAGATAGGAAAATGATGAAGTCAAAAAAAAATTCAGTCATTAATTTTATAAGATTTTTAAAATAATCTGTCCTCATTATGTTAAATAGTAGCTTTATTAAAGAATGAAATTTCAATTGAGAATGCAGTAGAACTACCAACTTCAATATTTTCCATTACACATTGGAAATTAATTTGCAAGGACATTTTAGTGGCATGTGCTGTATAACAATGCCAGAATTTTTTATCCTGTGATTAATAGTTTATTTCTGATTATTGTGAATGTTACTTTTTAAATGGTTATGCTGTATTTAAGAATTCCATTAATCAAAATAATTCATAATGAATAATTGGCAGACTAATTTGTCTCCTTTAGAGCTGTGAATATTGTAGTATAAAATAATGAAGAAACAGGTAGGCAGAGGAATGCTGTGTTTCTGTCCTTTAGCTTAGAGATGATATATGTTACTCTGACAAGCCTTACTTTTTAGCTGAATGTACACATACATCCATTCATCTCCATCATTATCATGATTTTTATTTTAAAAATGACCCATTTGTTTCTAATATAGACACCACACTACAGTAATATCTTCTGAGATCACTTGAAGGGGGAGAGAAGACCGTTCAGCACTCCAGGCTGATTCCTGTACTAAAGAGATTTCATTGTTTTTGTTTTTTTTTAATTCTTCATTGCACAAAGGAAATTGAAATAAGCAACAAGAGTGTAGCTCCAACACTCATATTTTCTTTAGTACAAAAAATGTAGTTGATCTGATGAAAAAAGATCATGATACCGACATGATGCCTGGTTTCCCCTTGTCATTTAATTAAATTCTTTTACCACATCTAAATGTATCTGAACTGTTCATGCTACAGATTAGAATATAGAATATTATTTATTATTGACCAAGAGTGATTAGACACACAAGGAATTTGTCTCTGGTGCATAAGCTCTCAGTATACATACAAGTAACAAAGTGATAAATCATAAGTTACAATTATAAATCACAAGATACAACCAACAAAGTGATAGTCATAAGATAGTAGTATGTAATAGGAAAGATGAGAATAGAATCAGAATCAGAATCAGGAATAGAATAGAATAGAATAGAATTGAATTGAATTGAATTGAATTGAATTGAATTGAATTGAATTCTTTATTAGCCAAGTGTGATTGGACACATAAGGAATTTGACTTTGGTGCATATGTTCTCAGTGTACATAAAAAGACAAGAATCTTTTCTTGTTGTGCCCTGTGTCAAGAATCACAGGACACAACAGCCAGTGATAGTCATACATTACAAAACACAATCAAAACAATCAATATCAATATAAATCGCAAGGATACAAGCAACAAAGTTACAGTCATGCAGTCACAAATGGGAAGAGATGAGCGACAGGAACGATGTTAGAAGACCAATAGCAATAGTAATGCAGCCTAATGTGAATAGTTCGACAGTGTTGAGGGAATTATTTGTTTAGCAGAGTGATGGCGTTTGGGAAAAAACTGTTCTTGTATCTAGTTATCTTGGTGTGCAGTGCTCTATAGCGTCATTTTGAGGGTAGGAGTTGAAACAATTTATGTCCAGGATGTGAGAATAGGAGTAGGTAATAGGAAAGATGAGGATAATAGTAATACAGCCCTACTACATGGGTAAATATCCTTAGACAAAAGACAGTGCTGTGGGAATTAGGTGTTCAGCAGAGTGATGGCACAAGAGAAAAAACTGTCTTTGTGTGTAGTTATTTTGGCATGCAATGCCCTATAGTGGGGTACTGAGGGGAGGAGTTGAAACAGTTTATGTCTAGGTTATGAGAGGTCTGTAGATACTTCCTCAGCCCTCTTTCTGGCTCATGCAGTATACAGATCCTCAGTGGAAGGCAGGCTGGTTGCAGGTTTTTTTTCTGCATTCCTAAGTAACCATTGAGGTCTATATCTGTCCTGTTTAGTTTCTGTACCAAACCAGACATAATAGAGATACAAATGACAGACTCAATAATTCCTCTGTAGAACTATATCAGAAGCTCCTTGGACAGTCTGAGCTTTCTGAGTTTCTGAGATATGCTCATAGCAGGGTGGATAAAAATTGATGATTTTTTTTCATTTAAATTGGATTTTTTAAAATTTTTTAACAAATTTATTTTAATAAAATGCTTTTGGAGTAAAAATCTATCCAAATATAGTTTTCTATTTAAGGTATATTAATAACTTAGTTTATTCAGCATGAAACGGAGCTTAGTTATGTAGCATGAGGCTGTATATTCTGCAATATTGGACTGTCAGTGAGTCAACAGCGGGTCAGAGGAGGAGCCGCTGCAGGACAGAGATGACAGTTGCTCTTTAAAAATTATGATTTAAATCAAGTTGATTTAAATCAAGCCTTTTTACTAGTGATTTAAATCGAACTGATTTAAATCAAATTCACCCTGGCTCATAGCTTATGTTTTTCACCACAAAGACAGGTTGCCAAGCATTAATTAGGTTGTCTTGGTAGGGTCGTCAACCATGTGGTTTGGGGAATCAAAGCAGAATAGTCCTGCAATTCTTCCATTATTACAAGAGATGTGGCACAATTTTTGAACTGGATAAGGCAATCCTTTGAAATAATATTAACGTGAATTAATTCTGCCAGTCACCATGTTTTTGCTTTGTTTAATTTTAGACGTTCACTAGGGATACCGTAACACTGTAAACTTTACTCAGGCAAACGCTTTCAAAACAATAAAATTATCTCCTGAATAGGTTTGTTGGTTAGAAAGAAACTGGACAGCTTTTCTAACTTTGTAGTTAGCGGAACTTTGAAAGGTTTCAAGTAACATTACTGGCTGTCCCTCTGCCCTTTGGGGAATATTCAGACATTTGGTATAAAACTACCGTTTGAAACCCTTTCCATCAGGTTTAAGAACATGTAGTTCAATCACTGATTTGAAGGTGTTTAGCTTCTACCCAGTTACAATGACTTCAGTTAACTAGCATCTTCATTATCTCAATGAAACTTTAATATTTCCTTAGCTGCAACCTGTAATGGCTACAGTTCATCTCTTTTTCCATGTAACGCGGAAACCTTCCCTGAAATTTTTCTTTTTTAAAGCTTTCCACTCTCTGATTTCATTAGCATTTTCTTTATGATAATGGGAACCTCATACAAGATAATTGCATTTTCTAATTTAGCATTGGGGGCTCTTCTCCAGCCACAGTAAGACTAGTATATGAGAATAGAATCCTTGGCTTTTGGCTACGGCCACCTTTTCTGATGCGGTCCCCACAGGGAGTTCTTCTCGTTTGCTCTGCTTAGAGAAGAGTTCTTATTTCCTCCCGTTTACTGTCACAGCCTCTGGCCTTATCTTTCAGATGTTGTGGGACAGTGATAACTTCTTTCATGTTTTTGCTGCTTCTAAGCGAGCCTCCTCTGGGAGTGAATTACAGCTGGAACTCTGGTGTGCCCCTTCCTTGGAAATCTCTGATTAGGATTTATGTTCCCCATAAATCCTTTAATTACAACCTCAAGCCAAGGTTTTTTGCTCCATTTCCGTCTCTTTTTCCATTCTTCTTTTTTCTACCATTTCTACCCAGGCAAACGGGAACATGCAGTTCCTTTTTATTTTCTTCTCAACCACACAACATTGAATCACATTCCCTGCTGTACCCATAATCTGCCCCATCTCTGTGTGTGCGCGTGCGTGCATGTGATGTTTTAGTGGTGTGTTGTGAATGTGTGTGTGTGTGTTGTTTTAATTTAATGATTAACATCTCCTGAGGTAGGTATGAAAAAAATATAAAGCATTTCTTTTAGTTTATTGCATGAAATTCAGCATATAACTAAATAAGTTTTATCACGTCTCTCACTCTGTTACCATTTCTGCACTTCAAATATATGGCAGTCCGCACAGATGCTTCCTCCCTCCCTTAGTCGCCCCCTTTAATTTTGTTGCAAATCTTCCTTTCTCACAGCAGACTTTGACTAGCAAATGTCATGAATCTTCGGCCAGCCTTAATTAGGATTTTTCTAAATCTATTAACAAAGGACAGATACTTAATACATTATGTCAAGCAACACTGGCTTTTCGTTAGCTTATCCAGGAGCACCATAGGCACAGCTTGAAATTTACTGGGAATATTTTCACACGGTGGTTGGGTCCGATGTTGTGTTAATTTAAAATAGTCTGATTCCCTTCACCAAGGTTTTGGTTTAAGGTTAATGCATGGGTGTAAGCTGTATCTTGCCATGCTGCTTCAGCCATTAGCACTGAAAGTCACATTGTCCAGACGTTCTCAGAATTCCATTGCCTTGAGCTGCAAACCTGCATTTGTTCACGATTTTATGTTGAGAATCATTGGTTTTCAAATAGCTCTTTTTGGTTTAGTTTGTGTGTTTTAACACATAGTTAATTTTCATTTGATAGACATTGGTCAAAATCAGAGGTTTTTTTTAATGCCTTTATGGAAACATGGCTGTCATACCATGTTGAATTTTATTATCAGTGTGAATTCGGTTTCCCTATTGCCCATGCCTGTTATATATGATAATATGATATAGTTGCACCATGTCAACTTGTATAGCTCTTTTACCAATGAAAAATAGACCTCGGGGTGAGCAACTATGGCCCCTTTATGACCTGTGGACTTAAACACCCAGAATTCCTGAGCCAGCCATGCTGGCTCAGCAATTCTGGGAGTTGAATTCCACGGGTCAAAAGGGGCCATAATTGCCTACCCATTATAGATGATAATATGCCTTATTTAATAGGACCCAGATTGTGGGGGCAATAAGCTGACTTTGTATAAAAATATACAAAAGTATGAAGGCTATTGCTTAACGCATTGTAAGCCGCCCTGAGTCTCCGGAGAAGGGCGGCATATAAATTAAATTAAAAAAAAAAATAGAACAAAATATTCTTTTTAAAATGCCCTCTTTTGGTCTGTGGGTTGTTCACTCTAAGTTTAAAGGTAAAGAGTATAAAGAAACGGGGGCAGTCAGTGGCTGTATATTTACATTTTACAGATCTGTATTCTCTTTTCCCTTTTTGGGGGGGAGTGACAGCTAGTTTTTCACAATATTGAAGAAGATATCACGCTTCAGTTGCATTCCTTCTTCAATTTTAAAACATTGTTAGTTAACAATAGGTGATGTTTTAGTACATCTTTGTTATGTGATTATTTTCTCACTTATGTTAGACAACAAACTACATTTTTTAAAATTATAATTGAGCTAGTCTTAGAACAGTTTGGGATGCATATAAGGCTACTACAAGGAGCTAAATCATTGCTTATCCTGCAGGGAGAAGGAAATTTAGAGAGCTTTGCTATCAGCAGATGGATAAACATGTTTGAAAAAAGGGTTTTTTGTGTGTCCATACAAAATTTCTACAGAATCGAATTATGCTTTTATATTAGCTAAAATATAGTTGTGCCGAACATGTTGAATTTTTTTTTAAGAGTTTGAAATTAAATTATTGGGAATCAGGTGAAAAAGCTGGTTAATTGTTGACACGTTGCCTGAAGCAAGATAGCCAATAGAATATAATTTCTGATGTAGTAATAGAAGATGGTCAGAAATTTAAGATCTCGGAATCCATGAAGAAGTACAAAATGAAGATGCAAAGTTCCACTTGCATATCTGCCAGAGGTGGGACAAAAATGTTGTCCATTTGTTTGTTTGTTTGTTTGTTTGAGTTTGGGGAATAGGGTTAAGGGACAATTAGTACCTATGTCTAAGGAAGGCTTAAGGTACCCATTTCAACTTTAACCACTCCCCTGGCCAGGCTTCTTGGCTTGGGTCTATGACAACTCGCCAGACATACTGGCTGCAGCCAATTCACCACAGGCAACTTGCTGCGGGCCAACTCGCCACAGGCAACTTGCTGCAGAACAAGAGTTACACTAATATTGAAGAAATAGTAGAATAGAATTATTAAAGAAAGGATGCCAAAGGAGAGATAAAATGAAATGTGAATAACAAAATATAAAATAATTAAATTGAATTGTTGAGTTGTCCTGCAGTGAGTTGTCCCATGGTGAGGTGACTGTGGTGAGTTGGCTGAGGTGAGTTGTCCCATTTTCCTGTGCGCTGCTCCCACTATCCATGCATGGGTTAATCCTTCAGTGCTTGGCAACAGCTGAGTGAAAACAAAAGGCTTTTGTTCCCCTTTCCGGCTCCCAAGCCACGCCTCTGGTCCCATGATCCCTCAGTCTTCACTCAGTTGCTGGCAAACACTGCAGTGATTTTTTGAGCTCCACAGATTGCTGGTATTGGTGAGTCTGTGGGGGCTTTCTTTCCTTTTAATTCTATAAACTTCTTGGCTTTCCCCTTTCCTTTGAGCGTTAGGTTGTTGTGTTATTTTTGAGTAGCTCCCCCTCGCGTTTTTTGTTTCTTTTTTCTTTTTTCTTTTGACTGCTGTGTGGGGCGATTGGAGCGTAGGAGGGGGAGTGGGGCAGAGCGCTCACACGCTCGCTCGCCAGCCTCCTAGCTAAGCTACAGGGAGCTTGCGGCTCATCGCCCCACGCCGGAATCATCCGCTCGCCGGCGGAGCCCCAAGCGCCGGCCGCCCACGTGGAGGCTAGCGGCGGCGCGCTCATCAGCTGGCCGGCGGAGCCCCAAGCGCCGGCCGCCCACGTGGAAGCTAGCGGCGGCGCGCTCATCAGCTGGCCGGCGGAGCCCCAAGCGCCGGCCGCCCACGTGGAGGCTAGCGGCGGCGCGCTCTTCAGCTGGCCGGCGGAGCCCCAAGCGCCGGCCGCCCACGCGCCGAAATTCAAATAGAGGGCGCCGCGCTCATCAGCTGGCCGGCGGAGCCGGAAGCGCGGGCCGCCCACGCGGCGAAGATCCGAAGCCGCCGCTGAAGTCGGAGCGTCGCTGGGCTGCAACGGAGCGAGGGCGCGAGACAGGGAAAGCGCCGGAAGAAGGAGGCAGCCCTCCCTGCACTACGGAAAGCCCCTCGTTAAGGGATTGCGCGGCGTCTGGCCGGACCCTCGGGCCGCCATTGTAAGTCCGCTGCCAGGTCTGCCTTGCACCACGTGGCAGCGCCATATTGGTGGACCTTCGGGCCGCCATCTGGGCGAGATCCTCTAGCTCGTGCCTCCCCAACCCACGGGGAGCCAGCTACAGACCTGCACCCCCCCTCCCCACACAGCTGGAGGGGCATCAAACCACCTCTACCACCACCGTCTGAAGAGGTTTGGTAAGGTCCTGGGGCGCTCACTCAGCGATCACCCGTGAGCTGCAGGACAAGGCTCCTAATTCAATCTCCCAGCCGCCTCAGCCATGTCTCACTCCCCCCCATCGTCAGACATGGAGCTGGAGCTAAGCCCCCCACGCACAAACGAAAAAAGGGGGAAAAAGAAATCAAAAAAGAGGCACCTCAGCTCGGCCAGCAAGGCGGCCTCAGAAGGCTCCCTACCCTTCCAGGATAGGGACGCCCCGAGGAGGCATAACACCCTAGAGCGGCAGTGGGAGAGGGCGCACAAGGCGGTTGCAGGAACCACGTCCAGGGACCCTGCACCTGGGGAGCCTACTCCCCTCTCCCCAAGAGAGGCGGAACGGGGACTAACATCTGTGGCCGACATCACACTCACCCCCAGTACCCCGGAGGGGTTTGGGCCCGCTCGCACAACGCCTCGCAATGAGACAGCGTCAAGGGCCGGATGGGAGATTCCAGCCTCCCCCGCGCCAAGTCAGCACCGCCGGGCCAGGGAGGCAAGTTCCACACCCTCAAGGGTAGACCCACAGGGTCAGGGCGGACTGGGCCTGCCACCCCCAGTGGACTTCCAGGCCATGTTCTCGGCGGCCCTATCATCCTTCTTCACCGCAACAATGCAGCAGGCGGCCCAGGTGCCCATACAAACCGCACCCAGTCAGGCGCGGCCGGTCCATCCTCAGCCCCAGCCCCTCCCAGAGCGAAGTCGGGACTCTTCTTCAGACGAATCAGACCAAGCAGAGGAGGGCCCAGAGGAGATGGAGCTATCGGAGGACGAAGGACTAGCGCCGGACACCCCGGCCTTTACAGGTCTTTTCCGCCCAGCTCTTTTCAAGTCGCTCCTCCACAAGGCACGACTTACAACCAACCTTGGAGTGCCAGGAGATATCGCAGTGCCCTCCACCTCAACGGCGGGCCCTCACGACGCCCTCTTCAAGTCCTCAAAGCCGCAGAAGGACTACATCCCTTGCCCGCAGCTATTTACAGAGGTGATTCAGAACCCCTGGGTGCAGCCGGCCTCCATGGCAACACCCAGCAACCTTGATAAAAAACTCTACTGCTCAGCCCCAGAGTTAGAAGATCTGCTGGTGCTCCCATCAGTAGACCAACCAGTGGCTACCCTAGCTGCCAGCTCCCTGATCTCTACCGACCCTCTAGACTCGCTCAAGGCGGAGGAAAAGAGGATGGAATGGGCCTTCCGCAAAGCGCACCAGGCCGTGGGCTGGGCAATCAGATCCGCGACAGCCTCGTCCTTCTTCAACAGAGCCTCGCTTATCTGGCTTCGGCACCTGCAAGACAGGCTCCCACCTGAGGACACTAGACTGCATCAGGATCTAAACAAGATAATAGCTGCTACCGAATACACCGCCGACAGCTCCCTGAATTCAGCCAAGTTCGCCTCAAGGGCGCTGGCTTCGACCCTTACAGCGAGGAGGCTATTCTGGCTTCGACCTTGGAAAGCCGACTTCAAGGCCAAATGGAAGTTGGCGGCTTCCTCATATAAAGCACCAGATCTGTTTGGTGCCTCGCTGGAACCCCTACTCATTGAAGGGAAGGACAAGAGGAAGATCCTCCCTTCAACCTACAGGCGCCAGGAACGCAGGTACACGCCTTACCCGCTCCATCAGCCCTTTCGTGCAGGCGCCGGACCCAGGGGGTCCTCCTCGCACCGCCCCCATTACCAAGGGGGAGACAGATTCAACGACAGACAACAGTTCCGAGACCGAGGAAGACACCAACAGCCCAAACGCAACTTCCGCGGGGCCGGCCCTAAGCCCGCCAGAAGGGGAAAATGACTTCAGGCCCCCGGGGCCCATAGGGGGACGGCTCATCCACTTCCATCAACAATGGGCCAGATCGACCTCGGACTCCTGGGTAAGGCGTACGACCTCTTTAGGTCTGTCCATCGAATTCTCCGGCCAGCCGCCCCACCGGTTTGTCAGTTGTCCAACCCCTCGATCCTCGGAGCTTCAGGACCTGATGTCGCAGGAGATCGCCCACCTCCTGGAGGTCGAGGCCATAGAGCCCGTTCCGCACAGCCAGCGGGGCTCAGGATTCTACTCGACCCTCTTCTTGGTCCCCAAGAATTCCGGAGGCTGGAGGGGCATACTGAATTTAAAGCGCCTGAACCTGTCGGTACAATACCACAGGTTCAAGATGCACTCCCTCAAGACCATCCTTGCGGGAGTGAGACAGGGCGACCTCCTTCAATCAGTCGACCTCCGGGAGGCTTATCTGCACGTGCCGATTCACCCGCTTCACCGGCAGTACTTGAGGTTCACGTACGCGGGCCGTCACTACCAATATCGGGCGATGCCATTCGGACTTTCCTCGGCCCCGCGCACCTTTACCAAGCTGGTAGCGGTGGTGGCGGCCAAGCTCCGGGCCGTCCCGATCCGGGTGCTATGCTATCTGGACGACATTCTGGTCCTGTCGTCCACGCCCGACCAAGCCTACAAGGACATGGAGATGGTGATCAAGGTATTCCAGGATCACGGCTTCACCATAAACTTTGCAAAGAGTCAGCTCATGCCCACCACCAGACTTCTCCACCTGGGGGCACAGATAGATTCGGCCAGCGGGCAGGTATTTTTATCACCGGACAGAGTCCAAAGCATCCGAACCCTAACACGGCAGTGCCTGACGAGGAGGAAAGTTGCTCTGAGCCACCTCTCAACCCTCCTCGGGAAGATGGTATCCTGCTTCGGCATCGTACCGTGGGCACGCAGACACTCGAGGCCCCTGCAGTGGTTCCTCCTTCCGTTCCAGCGAACGGGAAGGGCCAACTCCAAAAGGGAGGTTCGCCTCACTCTACAGGTCCGCAGGTCCCTCGGGTGGTGGACGTCACCGTCGCTCCTCAAGGGCTCCAGCTTCCTAGAGCCAGACCGGCTGATACTAACCACCGACGCCAGCCTTCAGGGGTGGGGAGCCCATCTCCACAACCTAGTCACACAAGGTCGGTGGTCGCAAGAAGAACGTCAACGCAGCATCAACCTCCTAGAGCTTCGAGCGATCAGACTGGCACTCCGCAGCTTCCAGACGACGGTGCAGGGGCATCACGTCCTAATCCTGACCGACAACATCTCGGCCAAGGCACACGTCAACAGGGAGGGGGGCACGAAGTCCCGTACCCTGATGAAGGAGTCCGTGGAGCTGTTCAGCTGGGCAGAGAGACACCTGCTCTCGATCAGAGCAGATCACATTTCCGGGGCAGCGAATGTGAGGGCGGACTGGCTCAGCCGCGAAACAATAGATCAAGCGGAGTGGCAGCTCCACCCTCACCTGTTTCAAGAACTCTCTTCACGCTTCGGAAGCCCGGTCGTAGATCTCTTCGCAACCCCGACCAACGCTCAGCTTCCCCGCTTCGTGTCACGCTACCCGACACCACAAGCGGAGGACCACGATGCGCTGCGCTGCAGGTGGCCCGAGGGTCTCCTGTACGCATTCCCACCAGTCCCGCTGCTCCCGCGACTCATTCGGAAGCTACTGGCAGAAAAAGCCGACCTACTACTGGTAGCCCCGAACTGGCCCCGGAGACCCTGGTTCGCCGATCTTGTAGCACTGTCCGTAGAACAGCCATGGCTGATCCCTCCACAGCAGCTCGTCCTGTGCCAAGGAGCAGTCACGCACCCAGAGCCCCAATGGCTCCAATTAGCCGTTTGGCACTTGAACGGGTCATCTTGAAGAAGGACAGCCTACCAGACGAGGTGGTTGCCACTATCCAGGCGGCCAGACGCCCAGCTACGACCCGCATCTACGAGTCGTCATGGCAGGCGTTCTGTCGATGGAGCGCCCAACAGCACATCGACCCCACATCAGCCACCATTCAGGACATCCTGCGGTTCCTACAGGCCGGCCTAGACAAGGGTTTGGCCCCCGCAACCCTACGGAGACAGACAGCGGCGTTGTCAACAATCATCGCGTGCCCTCCATACCAATCCCTCGCGCAACACCCGCGCATCAAGGGGTTTCTGCATGGGGCCACTAACCTGCGACCCCCCACAGTTCACCGATACCCCTCATGGGATCTACCTCTAGTGTTGCGGGCACTGACCGGACCCCCTTTCGAGCCCCTAGATTCAACATCTCTGAAGTACCTATCGCTTAAGGTGACCTTCCTGCTGGCAATCACCTCAGCAAGGAGGGTCTCAGAGCTAGCAGCCCTGTCAGTCCGCAAAGACTTGTGCATTTTCCACGAATCCGCGGTGACCCTGCGCCTGGATCCGGCATTTATCCCGAAGGTCAACTCATGGTTCCACCGAGCCCAGGAGCTCATACTACCGGACTTCTGCCCTTCACCTCGTGACCCCAGAGAGGAGAAGTGGCATACCCTAGATGTGCGACGTGCCATCCGTACTTACATCCGACGGACCGCTCCTTTCCGCCGTACAGAGGGACTCCTGGTTGCCTTCAACCCGAAGTCCATGGGTCAGAAGATATCAGCAGCCACAGTCGGCAGATGGATCAAGGCCTGCATCGCCCTGGCATATGACCTGAATGCCATAGCGACTCCCGACAAGATCCTACCGCACTCGACGCGCAGTGCAGCCACCACGGCGGCCTGGTCCACCCAAGCCTCGATCGTGGACATCTGCAGAGCGGCGACGTGGTCGTCCCTCACACCGTTCATCCGCCACTACAAGATTGATGAGTACAACTCGGCGGAGGCATCCTTTGGCCGCAAAGTCCTGCAGAAAGTACTGACAGAAGAGGACTCTGGAGGCAGTCAGCTCCCCACCCAGGGAGTTTAAGCTTGGGTATATCCCATGCATGGATAGTGGGAGCAGCGCACAGGAAAATGGACGTTGTCTTACCTGAACGTCCCTTTTCTGGGCGCTGCGTACACTATCCATATCCCGCCCGTTAGGGCTGCCTGCCACCGTTATGGCTGAATTTACCTTCTTTCCTTAAGCTGATTTGAGTTAATAAAGTTGAGTTATAAGTTACCTATAGTATGGATTCCTTTCTGCTGCGCCTTCGTTCAGACTGGGGGATCATGGGACCAGAGGCGTGGCTTGGGAGCCGGAAAGGGGAACAAAAGCCTTTTGTTTTCACTCAGCTGTTGCCAAGCACTGAAGGATTAACCCATGCATGGATAGTGTACGCAGCGCCCAGAAAAGGGACGTTCAGGTAAGACAACGTCCATTCCATTTTGGTTTATAGCAGCTGTCAAGCCTACTGAGGTTTAAGGGAATGTGCAGAGAACAGCATCCCTGAAGTGTATTTCAACAATCACAGAACTTTTTCTACACATAAAGAGGCTTACTTCTATTCATAAAATAAAGACAACATGTCATTAAATTGACTGCTTACATTTCATGTTATTAAAAATTACTGACATATTCCTCTTTAGTAATAGTACTTATTTAAGCCAAAGACATGGTGGTCCAATTGTGTCCCAGTACAAAAAAAAAGTAACTTTATTCCAGAATTATCCTATGTGATGCTTCCCTAGAGTCACAGCTAGTTGTATACAGGTAGTCCTCAATTTAAAATAGTTCGAAGTTACAACAGCACTGAAAAAAGTGACTTACAACCATTTTTCACACTTATGACCATTGCAGCATCCCCATGCTCAAAATTCAGACTCTTGGCCATTGACTCATATTTATGACAGTTGCTGTGTCCCGGGGTCATGTGATCACCTTTTGTGACCTTCTGACAAGCAAAGTCAATGGGGAAGCCAGTGTCGCTTAACAACCGTGTTCCTAATTTAATAACTTAAATGATTCACTTAACAATTGTGGCAAGAAAGGTTGCAAAATGGAACAAAACTCACTTAACCTCTGTCTCTTAACAACAGAAATGTAGAGCTCAGTTCTGGTAATAATTCAAGTTCTAATTTACCTGCAATTTGCCACTTGGGGAAGCCAGAGTGATGATTTAATGAAAACAGAAGTTTGTTCACTTTTAGGCTCCGTGTCTGTTTCTTTCTATCCTTGTGATTATGGGCAATGAAACCAGCAGGTTGCCTCTCTTTAGTATGAGTCACCATGGAGCATCCATGAGCTTTAATCCATACTTGTTACCCAAATTAATTTAGGAAACGTCATATCATTCAATCACAAATCCCCTCAGATACTATAACATTTGGCTCCCTGCTCTTCTTTCTAGCCTTTTATCCTTCTTCTGGCCATTGTTAACCTTTCCTCAAGTACTCCTTCAGTCTCTTATTATTTGCTATTCTAATATAGCATGGAGTTTATAGGAGCATGATGGGGTATTGCTTTCATCAGAGGTGATTAAAAATAATTCATTTTAATGGATTAGGTCACAGTAATATTTGTAATGCTCATAAAAAAAGGTAGCTAGGGCCATTATAAATTATTAAATTGCTCAACTGCTTTAGTGCGCAAAGCAGGGGAAGCAGCTGCGATTACGGAAAATAAGAATAACAATGTGTTTTGCTTCTTCTTCTTCTCCTTTTTTTCCCATTTAGGTGAGAGACCATTCCAATGCAGATATTGTCCGTACAGTGCCTCTCAGAAAGGGAACCTAAAAACACATGTCCAGTGTGTACACCGGGTCCCCTTTGACAACAGCCAATACCCTGACCTACGGTTCCCATCACCTCCAAATAATTACTCCATCAACCCTTTAGAAGGCCAGCTGGAAAACATCTTTACAATCTCTCCAGTCCCTGGAGCAACTGTGTTATAGCGAGACTCAGGCTCCGTGCTTTGCTAGAAGAGTGATGTCTCTGAACTGTTAATCATTTTAAAATAAATGAAGAACCTACCCAAGATATATACAAATTGACATAGTAATCAGTCCCCACAGTTTCTTATTTCCTTTGTAATAAACAGAAGAGCTGGCAAGCTTTGGGGTAGTGCAAAGCATATATATTAATCAAGATAACATTTTTTTTAGACACTGGAAAAAATTAAACGTCATATATTTGGAGGATGGCACTGCAACCGGCACTTCCCTCGTGGTGGGTTTGAAGTTTTATTTTTTATTTAAAGGAAACACACATCCAGGGTGGATTTGGGAATGCGGGAAGGAGTGATTAAGCAACTGTCACGCCCGAAATGCAACTTTAAAAAAAAAGAAGAAGAAAAAGGAAGGAAGGAAGGAGTCGTTCAGTGCTGTATAAGCCAAACTTGATGAAGGACAGAAGGGACAAAAGGGAGAGACCATCATTCTGCAGTGAGGTTGTTTCATGATAGTTTGGGGACCACTTCCATTTCCAGTGGGCTGATCCTTGACTGCACACCATTAATAGTACGTGAATATGGAAATTGAAAACACTTCTTAAGAAATGCTTCTCTTCTCACTTTGGCAAGAAGAAAAAACAAACAAAACAGCTGGTCGAACACTAAGAAGAAAAAGAAAAAAAAAGGCTTCTGTGGGTTTTTTTTTTTTTTTTTGTGCTCCCCCTCTCAGGGTCTTCCTGTTTGTTTAATCTGCTTTTTCTTTCTTTTAAAATGCAGTTTTCCACGATCTGTCACAAAGGAAGTATGCATGCTTTTAAAAATTAGATTAAAAGGGGGGGGGGAAACACCCCAGCTTTTTAAAGCTGCTGATTGATACACTTATAATAATACATTTTAAAAGCAGATGTTTAGGCATACCTCTGGTTTTATGATACTGGAGATGACTGCATTTCTGTGCAGCAAGACCAAGTTCCTTTCATGGATCCTAATGTTTTGGGGGGGGAGGGATATATCTTGTTTTGTGATGGCAAGCTTCCCTAATCTAGTGTTTTCTACATGAGCTGGAATTTCCCAGAAGGTTCTAGCAAGCATGGCTGTTGGCCGTGATGGCTTGGAATTCTGGGAAGTGCAAACTCAGCAAGTTTGGTGGCAGAGGGTGATTCGGCACGGTAGTCACTGGAGTAACGGGGGGAGAAAAGGCGCTTTATATACCTCTTCTACAGTAACATTTTAAAATGCAAGTTTTTAAAGGTAAGAGGGAAGAAGCAGCAGGTTGTTCACACAGGGTCTGTCTTGTTCAAAAGTATATCCCACATGTACTTTTTCCTTCTCTTGCTATGACACTGTGTGATGGTAATAATTCAGAGTTTCAGATTTTGCACATAAACAATTTTATGCATCATCATTATCATCATCAAGAAAAAAAAATGCTGCCTTGAAAATATTTGTGAATGTTTTTCTTTTGCAAAAAAAAAAAAAAAAGCTTTACTAGTTTTTTTTTAATTGTAACATTTTTGTAAAGGCAGGAAATGGATTTTTAAAGAAAACTAGCATGCTAATTATATTTTTCAAAAAAGCAATAATTTTACATGTACAGAAATAGCACTAATCTTTTAATACTGATGGAGAGCAACCGTTTACTTCTACAATAATGGGATAGTGCTTTTTTTTTCTAGAAGATGGGGTTACTCAAAAGATTTTTTTAATATGTATTTTTTTTCCTGTTCTGATTTTGTGTTGTCTATATTTGAATTGGGATTCTACTTGTTGCAAGTTACTTGACTGTTCTTGCTTTGCTGTTAACTATAATGCAGTTGTAATATTCGTATATAATTTGCCAGTTTGGAATTTTTAATTTTATTTTATTCCTCATACTTCTGCACCAGCTGTAAACCAGCTGTAACCCTGGATTAGTATAAAATGTCTGTGCAGATGTTGTGTAACTGATTAATCTGTTTTGAAGTTACCTTGCAGAAATTCACACAGACATATTCCAGACCTCCCTTTTTCTGTCTCCTGCATCCCACTTCATCCTCATTTCCTTCAAATCATCTATTTTTATGAATCACATGACACCAAAATATCCCTAACTGATTGACAATTAGGGATCCATAATCAAGTGCTACATTTTCCTTCTTCAAGCACTTATTTTTCTTTATTTTAAGTAAACAGGTGAGGATTCAGGAATGCCTGCAGATAATTTCTTTGTCCAAATTTCTGCTTATCCACCCCCCCCATTATTTGAGTGCCCCCATACAACTATCACAATTTTTCTTGCTTGATTTGTGTGTGTATTTTATTTTTGAATCATGTTTGGTGAGTGGTGTCTTTGATTTCATTAATTCTTTATTTTTAATATTTTTTTTTTGTCTTTGCAAGCTGATCTAGAAGGATCTTAGTTATTATTTAGAGTTTCAGAGCTTTTCCTGAAGATTGTCTGACACACAAAGAGGAAAGGGCTGTCATTGCCATTACTAGGGTACTAATCAGCAAAGTTTACAATCATCATTTAGCTTCACGAAGAACAACAGCAGGGGAAATCAGTTTAAATAATTATATGCTGTGTATAGCACAGAAATGAGATTTTCACTTAATTAAACAAGAAATGGGGAGGGAGAAGGGGAGCTGTCATTAAAGACCACCATATTACGTGTGAATTCCAAGCTTTGTAATTTCCTCGTTTCTCATCCATATTGTATCAATTTGTTAATTCAGTTAGATCCTAGTGTTTAGTATGATTTGTGCTCCTTATTTATTTAGCTATTTGGGTTTAAAGTAGCCTTTTTTGGGGGGGGTGGAAGAGGAAACATGATAATTTTGTAGCATGACACATTTTTGTAAGCCATCTTCTGACTGTTACAGCGACTCTGCTACCTCTGTCAATCTGTTTCTTTTCCTTAACAGGTTTTCTACAGTGTTTCAGTCTAATGTACCTTAGACAATAAAGGTTCCATAATGAGCAGTGCAGATGGCGTCTCAGACATTGCTCTCCGTTTCTCCTTTCATTTTGCTTTTCCAATACAGAAACAGGCGTCTCAGCCATATGAATCTTCCTCCTTTCTTGTCCCTATGTGAAATGGAATAATGTCATCTTTCAAAACTGCTACATTTGTTCTCATTTCTATATTCCTGAGAATGTTTCTATCGCAATTGTGTTACTGGGGGGAAAAATACACCTTTGCAGATTTAGTTTTTAGTTTTGTAACCACCCCAGAGCATATTTCCATATATATATATATATGGAAATACATATACCGGACAGCAAGATATATATATATTGCTGTCCGGTGCCCTCTGTTCATGGTGACATGAGTTTACCATACGTGAAAAGGAAGATGGATCAGTTTCCCAGAGGAAATATAACTGTAAAAATGATTTAGTAAAGGAAGTGAGAAAGCTGAACCAAGCTTTTAAACCGTTATGTAACCGAACTACAGTAGTTTTTGTATTCTAATAAAAAATAGTAAATATTAACATTTTATTGAATCTAGAAAGGATATGGAGAAATATTTATGCAGCCAAACTGCAGGCAGATATTACTCCAATTTGGGGAGAGGGAAAGTTTGAACGATGTGTAAGATTCAACCGTGAGAGAACATCCATAAATATATTTTTTCAAATAGCAAAGATTTAAAAAAAAAATTTTTTTTTTTGTCAATACTCATTTTTTACTAAAAAAAAAAAAATTAAAATCTTTTTTTTCAAGCAGCATTCTCCCATAGAAAAAGACTAGTTTTTGTGATGTAATTCACTTTTTATTAAATTAATGCTCATTCCAATCCAAAACACAAATGTGTTGCCCAAAATAAAATATACTTCCTATTTCAAAAGCCAGATTAAATTCTATAAATTATACTCCCAAAATGCATGAAGGGATATCCTAAACTAATGCACTAGATTCACCTTCATACAAAGTTTTGTTTGAATCAATGAATACAGATCATACATTTTCTACTAAATCACTCCAGTTAATTCTCTGTTCTTAAATCTACTACCACAAATAGTGTATTTTTATCATGACTTTTTCTTGCCCGATTTCAGTGGTAGGTATTTATTACTACCTCTGGATAAATTTCAAAACACAAACCTAGTATGAAGTATGATACCTAGTATGGGAAAATAAAAAAATAAGTCTACTATGCTTTTTTTTTTTTTTTTAAGGAAAGACATTCAGTAAAATGAGTTCTAGCACTGGGTTGTGGCCTCCATGAGATTGTGAATAAAACTTGCTTCTTCCAGAGCTGGATTTGGCCAATATTTACCAGGTGCTGGATCAGGCTGCCCACAGAATCCAAATCCCCAAGTTCTCCTCAGGAGCTCTTGCAATACCCCCAATTCAAGGGGACTTGGTGAGGATCAAGACATCCGTGCCTAGTTTCAACCTGAGTGTCTTTTCCTGATGGTGCCGTGCTGAGTCCTGGTACTTCTCATCCATAAGGCCTACTAGTTAAACCACTAAAACAGCATAATGCCCTCAGGCGAAGAACCACTTTGAAAGATAGACTGAGGCTAGGCAAGAAGATATGTTCCACTCCTGCCTGGATCAACTTGGGCAGCATTTTGAAATAAATTGGGGTGATTTCAGGAACTCTGGTGAGTGCAGAAGTTGTTGAAATAAAGCCCAAACCCAGGGTTGAGTTTTGAGCTTTAGGTATGCAAGTCTGTTTGAAGTAAATTGGGAGATTTCAGGAGCTATGGTGAGTGGCTGGATCATTGGAGCGGAAGTTCTGTCAGGATTCCTTCTGATGTTTATTCTTGGGGGGTGGGAGAGGGATTCACGGGGAATTTCACAGGGCATTAAAATGACAAAGTTTGGGAATCCCTGCAGTAAAACGCTACTAAATTGTGGATTGATTACACCAGCTGCAAGCCATCTAAACCAGCATGAGCAAAGGAATTTCGCTTAAGATGGCTTTTCATGTGAGAGATTCAATATTTTTATGTTACAATAGGTAGGCTGTTAAAAACAATTACATACAAGCCCATTACACTAAAATATCTACTAGTTATCTACTATGTACTAGTTATCTAGTAAGGAGCTGTGGTGGCACAGAGATTAGAATTTAGTATTGCAGACTAATTCTGCCAACTGCCAGTAGTTTGATTCTCACCGACTCAAGGTTGACTTGGCCTTCCATTCTTCTGCGGTTGGTAAAATGAGGACCCAGATTGTTGGAGGAAACATGCTGACTATAAACCGCTTACGAAGGGCTGTAAAATATTGTGAAGCAGTATATAAGTCTAAGTGCTATTGCTATCTTCTAGAAATAAGTTTGGTAAGGTTTGGTAGGAGATCTGTTACATTTATTCAGAAATAGTCTTAGATCCAAGCCTACTGTACCTCCCATGTACAGTACTCAGCCATTCACTAATATAATTATGAAAAATGGGGAAATTAAAAGGTCAATGTAAAAGAAAAAAAAGCTATAAGATGCCAACTTACTGAAAGTCAGCATTGTTTGATCAAATCTGCAGTAAGAGATTACAAGTGTATTCCTAGTAAGGAATATTTACAGGTCGGTCCAAATGCTACTATAGATGAGAAGCCACAGCAAAGGTACACTTGAGTGCTCTAACCAAGTTTCAAATCCAGGCTAGATGCAATTCCATATCAAACTGGAACCATGAAAACTTAGCACATCCTCTCTCAACTTAATGGTTTCTGGTTTTCTGGGTTCCCAAAATGTTCATCTATACTGAAAATCACATGTTGGGAATGCAGAAAGCAGAAAGTTAACACATTTAGATGGTATCAGGTTGGGCCAGATCATTTGCTGACAGAATTAATTTATTAAGTATAAATGGGAAATAGAAAAATTAATAATGTTTTGAAGAGATGAACAAACACCGGATTGAGAACACAGCTACACAAAGCATTTCATTGAAGGATTTTTTTTTTTCAAGAATACTCCACAGAGCATATCTTGCTCCTTACCAAAGGTTTGATGTAGAGGAGCCATGTCAAAGCAATTACTTCGATTGGCAGCCCCAAAGTGAAATATCTCTAGGTCAGGGCTGGGTTCTACTTACCTCCACTACTGGTTCGCAATGGGAGCGCATGCATGTAGGAGCTTCTGTGCATGCGCAGATCATTCGTGATGATGTCCGGGTGGGTGGGCGGAGCCTCCTGCCACCGTTACTACCTGTTCACAAGAACCGGACTGAACCGGGAGCAACCCACCACTGCTATACGTGTAATTCTTTGCTCCTTAGAAGCAATTCTCCAGAGAAGCAGTGGCTTGTACAAACTTAATGGGGAGTATATAGGGGGAAATGTAGTTTTAGAGATGCCAGCTTATTGGCTGATCTCCAAAAAAAAGCTTAAGCCAGATCAGATCTGATTCGTATAGAGATATCTTGAAGAAATCCTGATGTAGTAGGTTAGACGAGGACGATTAAAAAATAAAATCCGAGAAAAAGCCATGCCAAATTGCTTCTGTGTTGCCTGCAAATAAACCACATGGATATTTCTATGAAGTCACCAGGAGTGGAGCTTGACTCTAACCAGCCTTTTAACTGGTAGCTTTACTGGACTCTGATTGCAAAAAAAAAAGTTACAGAATTATACCTTCCTATATATCATGAATGGGTATTGCAATGAATGTACAAAGTCAGTCATAATATTCCAAAAGCAAATAGTTTCAACTATAAGAATGCTTCTAATGATGAAAAAGCACATCTCGCCTACAAGCCTTGTGCTAGCCCTTGAACTGGATTTTCCCCCCAATTCCATATTCTTTTTCACAACAGGATCTTTTTGCTTTCTCTAGAATACAACTATTCCTTAAGTTTAATGCTCATGTTCATTTCTAATCAAGATATAAATTGCATTTAAAATAATGACAGTGTGGGTGTTTTAATGCCATGAGTTGTGGCACTGTCCTCTTATTTCTATTCTGGATCTTTTGCATCTTACAGTAAATAAGAGATCCCATTCAGATTCTAGAACAGATGGTCATTTTTTTTTCTAGCAAAGGCTGCAGTCCTGCACGAACTATCTATTATTAATGGTAGATACCTAAGTGTGTGCATGCTTTGAAAATTATGTAGAAATAGTACTTCACCCCTTGCACTAAGTGGCTTTGAGGAAATTATCAAAAAAAAAAAAATTTTTTTTCCTAGGCAGAGAGATCAAATCAGAAACACTTCTGATTTTATTTATTTTTTAAAAATATGCACATACCTCTAACAGATCATCAGAAACACCGTGAGGTCAAAAAGTAGGTGAGGGCAATACATTTTTTTCTGAGATCCTCTCTTCTGATATCTTTTTTTTTTCCATTCAGCCTCATAAAATAGGATGCAAGGGAGGGACAAATAACTGTCCAATTGACTGCAAAGTGCTTTAAAATTAGGCTATCAGCCTCCAGATGTTTCTTCCTGTTCTAGATGAATCTGTGTTCTTGAGTTTTCAACTGCTGGCACAACAAAATTCTGAATCAGTTTGATAGGAACTGGCTCTTAGGACAATCATTTGATGGGAGTGGGGGGGAAGCCTTTTGACAGGGCTGTCAAAATCCCGGCCCATTGGCCGGATGTGTCACATGCTGGCCACGCCCATGCCCACTTTAACAAAGGGGGGGAAGTCCCAATACATCACATGATGCTGCCGTGATGATATGAGTTTGACACCTCTGGAATAGAAGCATTTTAACCTCTCAGTTGTCACACAGAACTGAAATGTTGAGTAGCAACCCTAGCAGCAAAGTAGTCTTTTGAAAACATGCAAGAAAACACGGACCCTATTAGCTGGGATAATTTGGTTTCCCTTATGACCCAGAAGACTAAAGAAGGAATTTCCACAAAACAGCAATCTGTACTTTCAACATTGTGAACCACCTCATTAGCTACTACAGCATGATTGATCCGAATTTAATTTAGGAGGCATCCATCTAAACCAGGGGTGAACTGAAACAAACCTCCCTTTGGGGCAGTTCAATAGGAAGGGATATTTTGCTTGTTTTTCAGAAGCAGGAGTTGTGTCAGTGGGGGTGTTACTTTCCTTTCCCTCTTCCTGCTGCCATCGATATGTGAAAACAAAAGTACTGTGTAGCCAACAGCTGACATCTTTCTGATTCTCTATAGAATAAAATGAGGCGAAAAAAGGAGGCTTGGAAGGGTTTGCTTCAAAGCAAAGTTTATGGCAGACATCTGAGATTTATCCAAAGGCTTAGGATAATATTTAAATTAAATAGATCCATTCATTGACGAGCATAGTTACCGAAGGAGAAAAACCACATCATATCCCCCAAGCTGATATATTATGAGGCAGATATTTATTTATAATATTGCAGTTCTTTTCTCCTCGCTTCATTTATGAAAATCTGGAGACAAAACTTTCCTTACCTATCCCACAATATGGCATGGCAACCAGTAGGAGCTTAGCGGAGGTAGAAAACACAATGCAAACATGACTGATAAAGAACAGGTTACCAGATCTTGGCTACAAAATATGGAAGTCCACTTGATAACCAGAAAGAGATGCAAACTCAGAATTTGCAACCAGTTTCCCGAAAGCCACTGATGTCGAGCAACACATTTGGAGTGTACCAGCTTTGTGGTTCTTTAACTGATTATGGTTAAATTTTTCACATGACACATGTAAAAGGGGGATGGGGCTTTGATTTGTGTGGTTGCCACTTTAACTTTTTTTTACTGAACTTTGACCATAATAGGGACTGGCAACTTGGTTGTAAATGAAGTAGTCATTAAGTGAAACCATGACTGTGCTTATGAACTTATTTCAGTTTTCCTTGGCTTTACAGACTTGCAACGGTTGTAAATGTAAGGATTGGTCAGAAAATTATTTCTGCATCTGTGCCTTTGTGTTTTATAATCAAAATCCTCCAATTGCTTTGAAAAACAACTCTACTCCTCTAACTATTTTCTATCTGGAAGACTTCTGATAACTCCTTTACTAAGCCCTGAAGTTTCAGCAGCATTTTTCTCATTTTGAACGAGAAAGATTTTCAGCATTGTAATAAATATTTTACTTTATAGTAGATATTATCCTGAAACTTTGGGGATGATTCAGTGACATAGCATGATAAAGGGGTAGATTTAATTGCTATTCTTGAAAGAAGTACATTTTACAATGATTATTTGCTTGTAACTTTTTTTATCTATAAATGTTCTGTTCACATACAAGGATTTTGACAAAGCACTACAGTATAATCTTCTAATAATACTCATTTTGTACCATAAAATGATTACATGCAGCTTTAAAATGTTAAATATGTCACGATTAGGGTAGAGTAGTACAGTATTCCGTTTATAATATTAAATGTTCCCAAATGGCACAGTGTTATCAATCATGCACACTGGCAATATTCAACATTTCTCCTTTTTTCTTTAATTTTGTATTTTTAGTTGAACAAATTGAGATTAAAGTTGACACAGTTTTGTGCTCCAGCTCTCCTGGCAATGAGTGGCAGTAAAGTTCCAAGACATGCCTGTGCAAAGCAAGTCCTGCTAAAATCTGATTTAATAACATTCTGGGCAGGGTACAAAGATTTAAGACTCCACACTGCAATTAGCAGTGCATCAGCTGAGGGATGCAAATGACTATCCAGGAAAGCAAAAAAAAAAAAAAAATTGAACAAATCTCAAAAAGACTTGAAATAAATTGGATCACCAAAAAAAAAAAAAGTTGCATGGGTTTGTTTCCAAAAGATTCTCTCTCTTTTTTTCCCCTTCCTTCCTTCCTTCCTTCCTTCCTTCCTTCCTTCCTTCCTTCCTCCCTCCCTCCCTCCCTCCCTCCCTCCCTCCCTCTTCTGAGGCAAATATGTGACAAAAATCAGGTTTTATTTTTTCCCCCTGTTAAATGTTCCTTCTTAAAGCAACTCTGTGGAAAGGAGGAAAGGATGGACATGGCTACCATATCTGATAATACCTGATGTGGCTAGTTCCATACAGATTGAATTTTGTTTCCTTCATGGAACTGCTTTTCCTTTTGGAAGAATGAAAAGTAAAGCATGAATTTTTAAGCTGCACTCTTTTATGAAATTACCATTTTATCACAAGTGTATCCAGTTTAGAGAAGCCTGAGAAACTTATTTCTATATACAAGTAATGCGAACTTATCTGGAGCTGGGCATTTGCCAAGACTACCAATCCTAAAACCAATAAGGGCAGAACTGCCTTCCACGTGCAGATTTTTTAATGAGATAATGAATAGCACCCTTACTTAGGGTTCATAAATCATGGGGGTGCAGCCACTGGGTAATAGTTGAGAACACAAGAGTTGTAGCCATAAATTCTGCACAGGCAGGAAAAGGAACTGTAATGCAATACTTTGTTTTCCTGATGACATCTTTTTCCTGTGCTAATCTCAATCTCCTCATATTTGGCCTAGAATTTTACTCAGACAAGCATTCTTCTAAAATGTGCTCTTGGGAATTTGCTGAGGGTGAAGCATCCTAGTAATAGAAAAGAAAATACAACTCATTTAACTCGGCTCTCAATTTGCACGTAATATATGTATCAATGGCCTAGAAATGTGTTATACAGCAAAACCTAATTCAGCATGTCAAACATCTCAATCCAATGTATACATTTAGCTGCATGGGTAAATGCATCATTTACACTGAGTAGATTTATGACATGCGTTGTACTCCAGGTCTATCAGTGAATAAAATGTAGTGAAGCCAACCTGTCAGAGAAATACTAGATTGCTCAATTTTACATTTTCTTAAATCATTCCCCCACCCTCCTCATTTTCCCTTGTATCTTCCTACCATCCTCAAGAATTGACCTATCTCAGTGGTGGATGTGTTTGGATTTGCCTTGCATTGACCAGTGTATCCTTGGTGTTTTGCATTTCTTTGAGAGCCTGAGTGAGAAAGAAATAAACTGTGGATTCAAATGCAATGAAGATGTTTTCTCCTCCTCCTCCCCCCTTTTCAGAAGAAGTTCATTGTTTAATGTAAAGAAGGGGTATCAAACTTGCATTGTCACGATGATGTCACATGACATTGCAACTTCCCCCCCCTTCACTAAACCAGGCGTGGATGTGGCCAGTGCATGAGGCATCTGGCCCGTGGACCACAAGTTTGACACTGATGTCAAGCATACAGTGAATAATTCTTTTCTTATATGCCAACCATAAGATTATGAGTTTAGATGTCTTAAGATGACACCTTCTGATACCTCTGACACAAAATCATATAAACCCATTTTCATTTTCTTTGTAATCATAGCAATAACAAATAGCAATTTGACATTTCCTCATGAAATCCAAAATCTTTTGCCTTGGGCAGTTATCTCCCTCTGTCAAATAATAATAGTCTTCAAATAATAGTTTGTTGGAGAGGAGAGAGAATAATTTAACCAAAGAAACAAATTCTCCTGAATGCAATGTATAACGTTAGGCTCAAGTATGAAAACTGCTGCCTTCCCAACAAGGTTGTTAGAAGGCTAGTAATCTAGCTTCTTCTATCTAAATCACAGTTTAACTTTGTTTTATCTCCACAGATGCAGAGAACTGAAAAAAATATATCTTTATAGCCTCTGGTAAAATGATTTAATTTGGCTGCTTTCAAATTACTCCTGTTCTGCAATTTGGGAAAGCTCCTTTTACAGTGAGAACAATTCTGCACGGATAACATCAATTATAGGGCTACTTCATGTATCAGAAATGAACCAGAGAAACTTCAGAACTTGGGGAACAATGAACATAGGACATCTTTAGAACACATGGATCCTTTCTTAAGCCCTAATACAAGCCTGGAAAATGACCTTTACTTCCATGAGTTACATACATTAAATAAACTGATTAGAATAACTGTCATTTTCCAGTGTTGGAAGAAATATTCATCTGGTTCAGTTCCAAGCCAGGAGAAAGACACTGGAAACATGAAGGCTGCTTGGAAAGATGGTTTAATGACGAAACAGAACCACATGGGTTTGGGGCAGCTGATCAAGTTGAGTTGAGAGTGGTGGTGGTGGGTTATACCTTCTCTTGGGCTTTGCACTTGAGCTTCCTGTTCCTGTGCAAGAACATGTATTCTATTGGCTGTTGTCAGACTCCCATGGGGCTATGTAGGGGTCATAGCTGGCTCTATAGGCAAAATACAAATCCTAGGTATTTGTCTGAGTTAAGTTTGGTTGAAGTTTCTGAGGGTGTTGCAATGATTGAAAATATCCTTAGGAGATTGTGCAATGTAGTGTCCTCTGTGTCCTCTGCTAAATGGCAGTGTCTTAATCCTATTATGTCCTGAAGGATAATCTCATCATCCTAGAGTTGAAGGTCTTTTGTTTTGTAGATAGGCTGGCCCAGTCTTTCTTAATGGGCACAAAATATCTGCTGGGAGGGGGAGGATTAAGAGTGAGTCTGCTTCCTGCCTCTTTAAAAAATGTTTCTCTATTTCTCATTTAGGGAAATATAATATTCTGCCTTTTTAATATTTCCTCAAGATATTTCATTCTTCTAGGAGGGGTGTGTGTGCTAACTTTCTACACCAGGTTCCATGTAGAAAGGGGGGGGTTGCATAGCCGCTTTAACAAATTATGTGGGTTGATGTCCTGTTTCAAATCATTTTTAAGAATGAAGAGTTCTATTATCCAACACTTGGCATTCACATTAATGGGGACCAAAAGGAGTATGTTCAACACATGTTTTTCACTTATAGGACTCTCTAAATAGATTGGGATTTTACAGAGAGACTGAAGTATACATTGTATTTGATAGCATAAAATGATAATAATAATTTGTGAACTGGGATTCACTAGGAATGTTTAGGCAAAGGAAACAAGGGAATGTTGGCAGAATTGTCCTGTCCCTTTTAATTGTGTATGTATAATATAATCCTTGACTTACAAACATTCATTTAGTGACTGTTTGAAACTGAAAAAAGTGACTTACAAATGGTCCTCGCCCTTACAACTAACACAGCATCCTCAGGGCCATGTGGTCAATATTTGAGTGCTTGGCAATTGGCATGTGTTTACAATAGTTGCAGTATTCTGAGATCACAATAAACACCATTGTGACCTTCCCAACTGGCTTCGGCAAATAGTCACTGGGAGAAGCCAGGTTTGTTTAATGACCCACATGATTCATTTAAAAACTGCAGTGATTTGCTTACTGCCCATGGCCAAAAAGGTCATAAAATTAGTATTCTGCCCCAGCTACGGACCCCAAAGAACGCAGCACACACAAACTCTATACAAAGCTTATTTACTCAAAATAATGTAGTCTTTACCATTCAAATGAACTGTCTTAACAGCCTACCAGAATTCTAAGATAAGGTAATCACAGTCTTACTAGAGTTGGCAGAAAGCCCAGAAGCAGTTTTGCAGACACGAAAGAGAGTGAACTAAAGTTGTTCTCTACAGCTTGTTGAAAGTGGCGTTCCTTCTTAAATAGGCTAAGGGAGTGGCCAATTAGCCCCAAGCCTTACCCTTGAGGAGATCTCCTCCTGAGGAGCCACTCCTGCCTTTTGGCAGCTCTGCGCACCTGTGCATTGAGAAGAGGCTCCTCTTCATCCTCTTCATTTAAAGGAGTTTCTGGAGGTTGTGAAGGCCCTGGCTGAATCCCTGCCTCTGGCACCACATCTTCTCCAGCCTCCTCACTGTCCGACTCGAGCACCAACTGCACAGGCTGCTGGCGCAGCACCACACCAGCCTCCTCATTGTCGGAATCGGCTACAATCTGCATAGGCCACTGACGGGCCACAACACTTAGGTGCGACTTACTTCACAACTGTCTTTCTTAACAATACAAATTCTGGGAACAATTGGGGTCATACATCGAGGACTACCTGTTAGTAAATTTGACTAATATAATAAAAAAAGATCATTAAAAGAAATGTGGGATTGTATAACCTTGACATAACTTACTTTGAGACAACTTCTTAAGAGAGCCAATGTGATTTCCTCCAAATGCAATGGAGTCAGGCTCTCATTTGCCTACTAGGACAGACCACCCCTCAAAAAACAAAAATCCTGCACTAGGGGGTTACTGGGGAGCCAATTTGGTGTAGTGCTTAAGGCACCAGGCTAAAAACCAGCAAACCAGGAGTTCTAGTTCCGTTTTAGGCACAAAGCCAGTTGGGTGATCTTGGCCCAATCACTCTCTCTCTCTCTGTCCTAGGAAGCAGATAATGACAAATTACTTCAAAAAAATTTGCAGTGACTAGTCCTGAGTTGAAGGCACCCACCAAAAAACACTTATCTATTTCATGCCCCACTCCAAGTTTGGAAAGGTCAGACAAGGATTCTGATCATAAAGATTTGATCAGTGTAAGAATAATTTCTTCATTAACTCTTGATAGGCTTCTTAAACATCAACTATGCTGGACTTTCCATGTTCTGTATATAATTCCAATGAACACTGCAACATTTTTTTCCTGCCCCATCCTGTTTGCTTTTGCAAACGTGCAATGTCCTGCTACTTTATTGAATCTATGTGGAATATTTAACCAGGCACATTTAAAAGTCAGGACTAGACAAGGAGGCCATCTGAAGAAATTAAGAGAAATATGGATTCCAGCTTATGTGGAAAAAAGGAAAATGGTACTTCGGTCTGACCTAAGTGTAGTACATAAAATTATCTGCTACAATGTCCTACCCATCAATGACTACTTCAGCTTCAACCACAACAACATACAAGCACACAATAGATACAAACTTAAGGTAAACTGCTCCAAACTCGATTGCAGAAAATACGACTTCAGCAACAGAGTGGTCAAGGCCTGGAATGCACTACCTGACTCTCTGATTCTTCCCCAAAACCCCAAAACTTTAACCTTAGACCAGAGGTCTTCAAACTTGGCAGCTTTAAGACTTGTGGACTTCAACTCCCAGAATTCTCCAGCCAGCTATGCTCCAGCCAGGTATGCTGGCTGGAGAATTCTGGGAGTTGAAGTCCACAAGTCTTTGAAGACCTCTGCCTTAGACTATCTACTGTTGACCTCACCCCATTCCTAAGAGGTCTGTAAGGGGTATCCATAAGCGGACCAAAGTACCTACCATCCTTGTCCTAATGTCCCTTTATACTTATATGTTTATATGTTATGTTTATACTTATACTTATTTTCTCATACATGCTTGACAAATAATAATAAATAAATAAATCAACTTAGTTTCACTGTGCCAGGACAGGGGCTGTTTGTACAAGGGGAGGGAGGGAGAGAGGGAGGAAAGGAGAAAGAGAGAGAGATCTAATTTAAGTTTTTGCTAAGGCAAAGAATAAATAACTTTCACCCTATCCATAAAAGTGTTGCTTTTTCCCATATGTCAGACACCTTCCGAAGAGCTGAACTTGACGTTTCAAAAACATGTGCTGCTTCCTTCCTCTTTTCACAACATATTCCTGAAAATCTTTTCCCCTATTAAATGTGACAGAAAGGAAAACTGACTTTATAACAATTAAAAGTGGTGCTATGGTCTATTTCAGAGGTCTTCAAACTTGGCAGCTTTAAGACTTGTGGACTTCAACTCCCAGAAGTCCACAAGTCTTAAAGCTGCCAAGTTTGAAGACCTCTGGTCCAATGGTAGGTTTCAAATTTTTTTACTACCGGTTCTGTTGGTGTGGCTTGGTGGGCGTGGCATGGATTGGTGGGCATGGCTTGGTGGGCATGGCAGGGGAAGGATACTGCAAAATCCCCATTTCCTCCCAATCAGCTGGGACTTGGGAGGCAGAAAATAGATGGGGGTGGGGCCAGTCAGAATTTTTACTACTGGTTCTCCGAACTACTTAAAATTTCTGCTACTGGTTCTCCAGAACTGGTCAGAGCCTGCTGGATTTTACCCCTGCTCTACTTGCTCGCAGCCTGAATGAATAGTTGTAAAGATTACCTTTGGATATGTTTTCAAACTCTTGCTGTAACTTAAGGCCAATTAAATGTCTCCTTTCTTTGATTTATTTTTTTTTTACTGGTGGCCTCCCATTTAAACATGACTGACTCTGCTCAGTTTTTCAACATCAGCCAGTTTGGCTAGATACTGCTATCTGCTGTAGATATCTGCTTGCTTCAAAAAATCTTTCCCAGACAGAGTGGATAAAATTAAGAAAAAAAGTATCTATGGAGAGGATGAAAAGCAAAACATCTTCAAGGAAAAACACAAAGTCCAGTTGCCTTTTGGGAGGGAAAAAAAAGCACTTTTGGTTCAGAAAAAAGTAGAAAAGTAAACAATGGATAATGCTTAAGCCTTGCCTATATTTCAGCCTTATATCATGTGTAAGTTTGCTGTATATAATAACTGCTCACCAACAGAAATAGTATGAGGTTTTGACTCAGGCTTAATGGCGCTCTCAAAACTTGTGGAAGAAAAAAACCTGAAGAAAATAACCTTGGCTTCTGATTTTGGCAAACAGAACATTCAGCTGTTAAAAACTAAACTTTGATAGGTGGAAACATAGAAAGGAGATGAACTAGGCAATTTTATTATAGCAGATTGTTTTAATTTACTATGCAAATTAAATTAGGTTACTAGGTAAATTAAATTACATAATTAGATTAGATTAGATTAGCTTCTCAGGGTCTGGAAGTAGATAAGCATAATATTGAGTTGTAATGGGCTATTTTTGCATGAAAGTATTAAAAGCTTGGGGCAACAAAGTGTGTTCCTGTAGATCATGGGTGTCAAACTTGTGGCGTCACATTGCTCTCATGTGACGTATTGCGACATTTTGCCCCTTCGCGGAGCTGGGGTGGGTATGGCCTGCACGTGACGCATCCAGCCCGCTTCACTTCTTGGATTTACAATTCTGTGACAGCTGAAAGGTTGCATGTGCTGTATTCTTGTTCTAGAGCAGGGCTCTCCAAACTTGGCAACTTTAAGACTTGTGGACTTCAACTCCCAGAATTCCCCAACCAGCTTTTGACTTCCCTCTTTTTACTCATGCAAGACTCATGGCTGGCTGGGGAATTCTGAGAGTTAAAGTCTACAAGTCTTAAAGTTGTCAAGTTTGGAGACATTGTTCTAGAAGGTCTGCTTTTATTACAAAAAAATATTCTTACATGAGTAAAAAGAGGGAAGTCAAATACTCAGTGTAATGGGGAATGTATTTAAAATACTCAAAAGTTAGAATTTGGAAGCTGTTTACTGGATTATTATTTAATGGTCTCAAAAGTAAAAAAAAAATGGGCCAAGTAGATGCTAGTTCTTAACTTTCCTGTCACAAAAGCAGCTGCCCAGGAGGTGGAGCTGCAAGCACACAGGGACCATTTTTGTGTAGCAGTTGGGGTATTGCCAACAAAACAAACCTGCTTTTTGCACTACTATTAACTTTAATACAGCCAGCAAACAAACCAAGTGAACAAGAGAGAGCCAGTACTAGCCATTTCATTCTGACCAGGGATCAGAGTTTTGTGAATTTTTCTTCTGTCATATGTCTCTGCTTCTGCCTCATCTATTTATCGTGTAATCTGATACCTTGGTTCCTGTGTCACTCATTCCACTCCACTTTGTTCCTCTGTTGACTTTCCAACTTCACTTTTGACTTTTGGGCTCCTAATCTTCATTCTTGTAGTTTAGGATGGACCATCTGCAACCTCTGACAAAATGAATTTTTGGAAAGGGAGAGAGTTGTGTGTGTGTGAGAAAAAGCATGCTTTCAGAATAGTAAAACAATTGTTAATGATAATTGCATCAAAATAAAGTTGGTTTATGGAGAAGGTGATATCCAGGACACAATGGGCTCCTTTGTTAAATATCTCATTATGATTTCCCACTGAACATAATCTTTGGAAAATATCATTCCAAGTGTAGTAATGCAAATGATAGAAGCCACTGTTGAGTGATGGGAATATTTTTAGTTCTCTTGCTTCCCCTCCTTAACAAAACTAATGTCAGTTAAATGTAGCCTTGGTATAATTTCCCAGCAGTAGGCACAGAAATGTTTGTGGTATAGGTTTCTCAGAAAGAAAAGAACTATAAACATAAAGGATGATGGTATCCCAATTTATAGTTAAAAGCAGAAGCACAACCTCCCCCCCCATTTCCTAAGAGCTGAAAATCAGACAAATGAATAAAAACGATAACTCTGCATCTCTCATGTAAAGTCTCTGTATATCAATCCAAGGAACATTATTAATAACAAAAATTTAATCAAGCCATAGTTTTCCTCCTCTGTTTCCAGTTGCATTCGCAGTTTCAGAATGGGAGTAGAACATTCTAACTTTTTATTTATTTAACTTTTTATTTATTTAGTTTATTTTGAAAGACCTCATTCAGAAATGAAAATATGGTCAGGCAGAAGTGATGGCCAGGAATTGTTAGGAAGGGATCTTATGTGGCTCAGTGTAAAAAGAAAAAACACATGGCACCAGAGACAGAACTGGGACCTTTACAGAGAAAGTACAGGGAGTCCTTGACTTATGACCACAATTGAACCCAAAATTTTGGTTGCTAAACGAGACAGCTATTACCGGAATTTTGTGACCTTTCTTGCCACAGGTGCTAAGTGAATTGCTGCAGTTGTTAAGTTAGCAACACAGCTGTTAAGTGAACCCGACTTCCGATTGACTTTGCTTATCAGAAGGTTGTAAAAGGTGATCAAATGACCCCAAGACACTGCAACCATCAAAAATATGAACCAGTTGCCAAGCGCTCAAATTTTGATCATGTGACCACGGGGATGCTGCAACTGTCATAAGTACGAAAAATGGTCATAAGTCACTTTTTTCAGTGCCATTGTAACTTCAACCAGTCGCTAAATGAACGGTTGTAAGTTGAGAACTATTTGTAAACCAGAAGGAGTCCAGGAAAGATGGCCAGAGACAAGACCCCCAATATTCATGCAATTCAGCTCAACACAGTTATTCCAAGGCAAATCACATCTCTAAAGTCAGACATGAAGGAAAAAAAGTCTGGCTTATTTAAGAAGAGAAGGAGGGAGGGAGGGAGGGAGGGAGGGAGAGAGAATGATGATGGACTGGAGGGACCTTTTGTCCGAGTGATGAAGAAATCAGGAAGATTAAAAAAAAATGAAAAGAAAACCCATTTCCTCTGTTCTTAATAAAAAAAAACCAACCTCTAAATTTCTTTAAAATAAGATAGTTGGATCTTTATTCAGTGTTTTTCTTTCTACTGTGTGTGATTTTTTATGTCCAATTCAAGGATTTTTATTGCATGAGGCAATGCACAGGGCAATGTTTCTTTTCATCTCATATATAGAAAATCACTGAGCTGGCACTTAATACTTACTTGAATAAAATGCTACCATCTCCCATTACACCTGAAGCAGCAAGTTAGGTTAGAGCAGTGTTTTTCAAACTTGGCAAGATTCAGGTATGTGAATCCCAGGTTTTCCAGCCAGCGTTGGCAACTGGGGAATTAAAAAGGATGAGTTGAGGGATTGCTAAATATGCACCCCAATATATTCTGTCTGAACTGCATAATGGTAGCTTTGGCCTTGGCAACTTAGCCAAGTAGCAGAGTATAATTCTGATTTCTTGCAATTAGATACCCATAAGCATCCGGGAAAGTGTATAATCTATATGAAATAATTCTATACAAAAATCTAAAGTGTACGGAAAGGAAAGGAAAGGAAAGGAAAGGAAAGGAAAGGAAAGGAGTAATTATCAGTTGCATTAAATCCTACATTCAAACAAAGAATACTGCATTGATTCAGCAATGCAAATAAGTAGGTAGTTCTTTCATGATATTGGGGAAGCTAATGTATGAGTCCTGATACCTTTTTAAAAATATTCAACTATGTTCTAAAAATCTCTAATAAATTTTACACTGTGGATGCCCTGCTGGGTCTTTAAATCAAAATTGGTACAGGCCTGAATACTGCTCTGCAGTAGAAGAAAAGACAAAGAGAGGGATAGAGAGAGACAGAGACAGAGAGAGGACATTCAAGATTGCATAAACTGTTGCCTGCAACTGTTTGGACTTTTATTGCTCCAGCTTCGTTAAGAATCCATTTTCAGAGGCTGCCTTTCTTCAATGGGTTAACCAGGTGGCCCATTAACCAAGCAAGTCTACCAGGAAGAACAAATACAGTTTATTGCACCCTGATTTTGAAGCCCAAGCCCATATGTATTCTAGACAAAAGGCCAAACAAATTTACAAGACCGTGCATTCCTATCCTACATTTTTCTTTTTACCTCAGGGATCTGTAAATACTGCAGTAATCAGAGGTTCTAGAATTCCAAGTGCCACCAAAGGGGATGACCTGAAGCCTGGTTATTACATGGTGGAGGGCATAGACTAGGTAGCAACCACCCTGTGTTTTGCATGAAAATCAGCCTCTTAAGAAATGACCTTTGCTTTTTTTTTCTTTTCAAATCTATGACAGTAATGAATATGAAGCTTCTTGTACATCAAGTCTTATTTATATCTTAGCAAAAGAGGAAGGTGAGGTATGGTGTACAATAAAGAGGCAGTTTCAGTTCAGAACAGCATCTCATTTTTCTCACTTCCTTGTGATTATTTGGATATTTCAGCAGCAGAAATCTACTTTTATTGAGGGGTTGTTTTTTTTTAACATTTAGGAGGAGATTGGGTTGGGGGGGAAAGCTGTAAATAAAGGCCCATATGTTTAAAGCAGCACTTCCTCTAATAAATAATATTGTCTCTGTCCAGTCTGCAAAATGTTTCTGAATGCTCATAGAAACATTTAAAAGAGCTACATGCGGTACAGTAACAAAATGGATATTATTTTAATAGCCAGCAGCGTACTACGGATTATTCTAGTAGCTAGCGGAGTACAAGGATCAAGGATCCACCAAACTGCAAAATACATAAATAAATAAAAAATTAGCAACAGCTGCTACTGCAATGCAAGGGAGGAAAAAGGTCTACCTAATTAGATTTGCTTCTCTTTGGATAGGTGTGTGCATACTGAGAAGGGTTAATCTTACTAGAGAGCTGTGGAAGAAGTATGGGATTGGGTCAATGAGTTTCACATTGATTTTATATATGTTCCTTGTTCAACAATCATGAATGGATCAATTGTATGGAGTGAGGCAACAAAATAAGATGGCTCCTTATATTTACTATATAACGCTTTTTCCACAGCTTAAAATGGAACACTAGACAAGAACTAATCACTGGGAGCTATATCTTAGCAATGCTTAATTCATACTGATCCAAACAAAAAAAATTTTTTTTTGCAATAACAAACACGATCAGTACAATTCTAATATCTGACTGTTTTTTTAAAAAAATTATGCTGTGGTCTTTGGGTTTGGAGCTTGGATTTCAGTCAAGACTAGATAATAAACATCTTCACAGAATGATGGACAACTATTCCACATTTCTGCAAGACTACCGCTAACAAGTAACACACTTATTTAGGGAGTGATATCCTGATCAAACAGATCAATCTAGCACAGGGGTGTGAAACTGGTGGCTCGCAAAGCCCACGCCCACCCTGGCTCCGCAAAGGCAAAAAACATTGCAATACATTTGATGCCTGTTATCTAGCACAACAGTCGTATTCAGACATCACAAGAAGGATTAGAACACTCCTACTAAGAAATGGGAAGTCAGCCTGATGATGTCTATGCAGTCAACTGGACATCCTTGCTGTAGAGTTGAACAGGTATTCCCATCCGTGTGAGCTTAAATTTCTAATCAGGGCTTGAGTTTCTATGGAAACTTCCCATACAAAAGAAAGTAATGCAGATATCTGTTGAGTGCATGTATGTCACTCCAGATTAGATGCTCCAATATAACTATGGAAAGGTAAGGCTACTAATATAACTATTCTCCACTTTTGCCCTAGCTAAGAATCCAATAGCCCAATACCCACAAGATACTCAACAATGTAGCTTCTGTAATCCTCATTAATATGTAACATTTCCGTATTGTTGCCTACACTAAGCAATTCTAGGGGAGAGATTGAAGAGCTACAGTATAAAACTTGCCTAACGGAAGCAGCCCTTTGTGACTTGTTTCCATGGGAGATCATCTTGACTATTGGGCAAAGTGTGATTGTCTTGAGAATGGAGTTCTTCAATGCTGCAAGGATAAATAGATCTGGTGTTCTGGAGTCTTCCTTGATATTCATTCACCTTTTTGGTATCCAACCTATGAACACACTAGGCAGCAATATATGCCAATTTCTACTAAAACAGTAATAACTAAATTAAACTAGTGTCCATAGGTTTCATATTTCCTAGATCTAATCTAACTCAATATTCTCTTATTAGGTGGGAAATCTGCCACTGTGCTATCTTCTACATTCAGATTGTTGGATTGTTGTTTTTTTTTAATCTCATGTTTAATATTTATATGAGTACATATGTAAGTTGTGATAAATTCTTAATTTTAAAAAGTCAGCCCAATGAAATATGCACAGATTCCTACTATTAGTCATAGAAAAGGAGTTTAGGGAGCTGTAGATTCCATTCCAGCAGGTTTGCTCGTGCTGTTACTAGCTTTCAAATTAAATCTTCTGGAATCATTTGGGAGAATACATACACTTGGAACTGACATCTGAATTGTCCTTCCTGACAGCCTGAAAATAGATGTCTCTGCTTGCTATAATGCATATTACAAAGAGGTGGCTAGTTAAACTGACTACCAAAACGCAAAACTAGAATAAAAATAAACCAATAGAAAAAAGAAGAAGAAAAGAAAAGAAAAGAAGAACACGGAGTATTTCTTCTTGATGAATACATGTTTCTAGTAGATTTAAATTTTTTAGTACTCTTTTGTTTAATTATGTACCATGAAATAAATGTTAACTCTTAGCAACCACATAGATAGACCTTCTTTTAGGATAGTTTGTTCTCCATTTGGCACTTTCAGATCTTCCAGTGGTGCACCTATCATTGCTGTGATTGAGTCTACCCACTTTGGAATTGATCCTCCTTTTCTTGTTTTGTCTTCCACATCACCAGGATTATAGATATATTTTCATTTTCAGGAAATTTAGAAATGATCAATGATATTTGATTGAAGTGAACTTGCTCCCTGTAAGTGGACCCCATAACTTTAGTTTTTGAACCAATGAAAGATTTAATTCCTGGCACCCAAAATGGCTTCTGCAGACACATTTTCCTGCTTCTTATGGACAGATCACATGTGCAGAATATTCAACACACCATGAAATACAGGTAGTCTTCAACATACGACCACAATGCTGCTAAGTAAAACACTTGTTAAATGAGTTTTTCACATTTTACAACCTTTCTTGCCACAGTTATTAAGTGAATCACTGCAGTTGTCAGGTTAGTAACATGGTTGTTAAGTGAATCTGGCTTCCCCACTGACAGAAGGTTGCAATGACCCCAGGACATTGCAACCGTCATAAATATGAACCACTTACCAAGCATCTGAGTTTTGATCATGTGATCATGGGGATGCTGCAATGATCGTAAGTGTGAAAAATGGTTATAAGTCACTTTTTTCAACACCGTTGTAATTGTGAATGGTCACTAAATGAATTGTTGTAAGTCGAAGGCTACCTGTACAGGGAAAAGATATCGCAATCTTGATTTGAATGGTAATTCTTAGTGTTCCATCTCTTATAACTCCTTTATGAAGATTGATCATGTACTGTACTAGTTACGAGGCTAAAATCTAACTGGACTCTTAATTATCTGGAAACTGTTTCTCTAAAAGAATATCTCAATTCCAAAATAGGAACAATTTTGGTCATTAATTGCCTACTAGTCTGAAAGGCCCAACTTTATAAATATCAGAGATCAAACAGCCATATTAAAAAAAAAAATAAAGACAGCTGTGTATTTGTGTTTTTATTCCTTGTTCTTTATTCTTGACTTGCTTCTGCAGTACCCTTTCTTAAGTAATAAAACTTATTCAAGTGACAGATTTGAGGCAGCTGGAAGCTGCTCATCATTAAAGACCATTTAGCAATATCCTTTTGTTCCTAAACCACAGTTACACTGGCTATTTTTAATTATTTTCAGGCATTGATTCTATCTGCCCCTTCCTATTGTAAGCTTATAGTATGCACTGGATTCATAAATCTCAATAACTTGTGATGTATTTCAAATCTTGTTTCTTAAAAATGCCATAGATGTCTAGTTCATGTAGTTTGGCTCACAAAGCAGTGGCAAAATCCAATTTTTTTTACTACCGGTTCTGTGGGCGTGGCTTGGTGGGCCTGATGTGGCTTGATGGGCGTGGTCTTGTGGGTGTGGCAGGGGGAGGTTATTGCAAAATCTCCATTCCCACCGCACTCCAGGGGAAGGATATTGCAAAATCCCCATTCCCTCCCCACTCTGGGGCCAGCCAGAGGTGGTATTTGCCAGCTCATCCATACTACTCAAAATTTCCACTACTGGTTCTCTGAACTACTCAAAGTTTCTGCTACCGGTTCTCCAAACTGCTCAAAATTTCCACTACCGGTTCTCCAGAACCTGTCAGAACCTGCTGGATTTCACCCCTATCATGAAGGCTTACAGAATATTGGAGAGACCAAAGTGGCCTGCAAGAAGAATAGAAAAGAGACGTGGCAAGGCAAAGTATTACATGTTTAGTACATAAAAAAAGAAAAACACACACACACACACACACACACACAGGTAAAGCAAATAACAACAAGACCCCTCAATGGCTAAGAGCAGGAAAGTTGAAGAAAGACAGAGGGGCCCGAGTCACGCTTTGTAAGACTGAACCTTAAGAAGAAATGCATACAAAGCCAAAATTCAAAAGATAGCAATGGACAACAAATGCCACCACTGCAAAAAAGCTGAAGAAGCAGTGGACCACCTGGTTAGCTGCTGCAAGAAGATTGCATTATAAACAACGGCATGACCAAGTAGCAACAATAGTGCATTGGAATATCTACAAGAAATACCATTTGCCTCCAAGCAGGAATTGGTGGGACCACCAAATAGACAAATGAATAGAAAACGAAGAAGCTAGTGCTCTGGGACATTCGAATTCAAAAGACAAGCACCTGCCACATAACAAACCAGACTTAACAGTTATTGATAAGAAAAACAAGAACTTCTAGATGGCGGACATTGCAATCCCTAGAGACAGAAGAAGAGAAGATAAAGCACTGGAGAAAATAACAAAATTAAAAAATTCCTGCAAATAGAAGTTGAGCAACCGTGGCAAAAGAAAGTACCAATAGTAATAAAGCCCAATCTTAGATGTGATCTGAAAACAACTGGAGCACCACTGGCACTTGCATTGACAAAATCGCCATCAGTCAATTGCAAAAGGGAGTTTTATTTGGAACAGATGTTTTCTCTTCCTTACCTTGTGAATAACCCTGTAACTATATTTGGTTTCTACACCATTTTCCTCAACAGCTACACACATTGTAGGACTCAGCTACACCAGTATTTTTATACACAGTAGTATATTTTGCTAGATATCACTTTAATCTCATGTAAATCATCAATTACAGGAGATTTAAAGAAGTGTGTGGGGAATCATAACATTTGCTGCTACGCTTTCCTAAAATCCAGGGAACTGTCTGTATATAATTTAATTCCACATAACCAACGGTGGTTCCACAAAAATGGCCACTTCAAAATTCGTCAATATAAAATTTCTCTTAAAGTTCCAAACCGTTATCCTCTTTCCCTTTTCTCATAACTTTTCAGTCTAAAAGCAGATCAAGTTCCAGTCTATGTACTCTGGAGAACCACAATTAAGGGGCACCAGGATGGCTCTAACGTGATCAGAGAGGCAGCAAAAGAAGCACTAAATGCTTCCATCTCTGCATTGTGAGAAACACCATCTTAGAACTTGTTATCAGATAGCCAGACGGGGAGAAATAATGGATGGATTAAAAAAAAACAAACCTAGGGCTATTCTTCCTTACTGTAAATGGAGAGCTCTACTGTAACATCTGAAGGGTGATGGAGCAGGCTGAACAGTTTCCAGTTCAAAAGTTTTTGTTTTTTTTTTTAGAAAGAGAGGGAAAGTTGGCAACTGAGTGATTGCGTGTCACAGCCAAGAACAGAGGGATGTAAGGAGAGAGAGGAAGAGAAGTTGCAGCAGTCAGCATTAGTACATTCTGGCAGCAGCTATCAAAATCCCAGATGCCTCTTTGCTGATGTATGAGTAATGACATGGCTTGATGTTTATGGACAGCTTGTGTTCTCATCAAGGTGAACAGAAAAGCTGTCACTCTCTTCCACCACAAGATGTCAGTAGTACTGTTTGAGTGTTAGATGCAGCCTGACAATGTGTTTCTACTCACATTATTAACAGGGTGGCTTTGAGTTTACTTTCCTCTGTTTCATGTTGTTGCTGCTGTATTATTATTTTATTATGGTCTGTCGCACGATCAGCCAGATGTTTAGACTGGATTTGGCATTTTGATCTGGCTATTGAGCCTTTCCCAAGGACCTGGGATGGAGAGATGTTGTTTGATGGTGTTAAATGTAGTAGGATGTTTATTATTGTTATTGTTATTGTTATTGTTGTTGTTGTTGTTGTTGTTGTTGTTATTATTATTATTATTATTATTATTATTATTATTATGGTTCCTTGTCAGCAGTGGGTTTCACATATTCTTACCACCGGTTCTCCGCTAAGATGTTGTTTTATTATTACTATTACTATTATACCTGATTTACTTATTTTTAAGTGTTCAATCCTCTGAAAGAGAAGGGTCATTAGTTTCTGCATGTTCCTTCAATTTTAATGGATCTGTTTTAACTATGACTAATCTGGAAATAACTCTCACTATCATAACTTATTTATCTGTTCATTAATAGAACATATACTGCTTCAATCATAATAGAAGTACTGTACAAAGGCTCAGTAATACACTAATGCATTTAATGTAGTTCTTAATGGAACGGCATCTACATGGAGGAAAGTATGCAATGGGGTACCCCAATTGCATACTTAGGCCCAGTACTCTTCAACTGCTTCATCAACAATTTTAGATTAGGGAACAGAAGAGGAACTCATCAAATTTATAGATGACACCAAGCCTGGAACAATAATGCTATATGCTATCTTGGTAAGACCATACTTGGAATCTTCTGTCCTGTCCTGGTCACCATGATAGAAAAAAGATATTGAGACTCTGGAAAGAGTGCAGACAAGAGCAACAAAGACAGTTAGAGGGCTGGAAGCTGAAACATATGATGAACAGTTGCAGGAACTGGGTATGCCTAGTCTAAAGAGGAAAAGGACAATATTTGAGAGGCTGTCACAAAGAAGAGCAACCTATTCTCCAAAGCACTGAGGGGAAGACATGAAGTAATGGATGGAAACTTATCAAAAAGAGATCCAACCTAGAATTAAGGAGAAATTTCCTGACAGTGAGAACAATTACTCAGTGGAATGGCTTGCCTTCAGAAGTTGTGGGTGTTCAAACACTGGAGGTTTTTAAGAAGGCATTAGACAGCCATTTGTACAGAATGAGATAGGGTCTCCTGCTTGGGTAGGGGGTTGAACTAGAAGACTTCCAAGGTTGCTTCCAATTCTGTTATTCTCTATTCTATCATCTGTAAACTACAGCAATACAATGAAATAACAAAATAGAACAGAATAAGCACAAAATGTCAGGTGTGTGAAAGACCAAGTCCCCATGTGACAGTCCAGTTAAACTGATTTATTATTAAAAAGTCTATGCACAAGAACTTTCTCAACTAATGGTTAGCACTTGCTTGGAGTTGGATAAGAATCAACATAATTCAAGTGGGGTTGGGCTTGATCGGCTTGTGGCTATGAAGGGTTTCTAGGCTGATCCCTCTTTTAACTGTGCCCCCAGTTCTACCACTCCTTCTCCTACATAAGAATACACTAGATCAGGAGTGTCAAACTCAAGGCCCGGGGGCCAGATCTGGCCCATGCGGTATTTAGACCTGGCCTGCGGGGCCACCCTGGAAACAATGAAGGACCAGCCCACGGAGCCTCTGCCAGTAAAAACAGAGCCAAGAGGACAGGGTGCGGCCCTCCCAAGCTCCATTTTCGCTGGCAGAGGGTTGCAGGAATCCATTGCAGCTGAAAATGGAGCTTAAGAGCCTGTTTTCGCTGGCAGAGCACTCAGGTGCCCCCAATCCAAGTGACGTCGAGCTGGCCACACCCACCCTGGCCACACCCACTCCAGTCCCCCAAGGTCAAACACAACCCTGATGCAGCCCTCAATGAAATTGAATTTGACACCCCTGGACTAGATGGTGTCAGGTCTGAAGCAACTTATTGTTAACCTCATTCCATAAAGGCCTTCCAGAAGAAGCACTTTTTAAACCTCTTTCAGAAGAAGTCCTTCTTTGCTCTATGGTCAATTGGTGTGAAAGGAAATATCCTGGTTCAAATGCACCCTTACACTGAATGCTTTGATAGGAGGGTGCTTCAGTATGCCCTCTCCCAATGCATAGACGGTGAGCTGCGGTGGTGCAATGGCTAAAGTGCAGTACTGCAGGCTACTTCTGCTGACTTCCGGCTGCCTACAATTTGGCAATTCGAATCTCACCAGGCTCAAAGTTGACTCCGCTTTCCATCCTTCCGAGGTCGGTAAAATGAGGACCCAGATTGTTGGGGGCAATATGCTGATTCTGTAAACTGCTTAGAGAGGGCTGTAAAAGCACTGTTAAGCGGTATATCAGTCTAAGTGCTATTGCTATAGGCAGCTTCTATTGTCAAAGATACCCAGTCCCCAAGTCATAGAGGGCTTTACAGGGGATAAGTAATCCTGAAAGATACCAAGAGTCAATGCAGCTCCACAAAATGTCACAGGACATATTCCACTCATTGTACAGATATCAGAAAGCAGAGTTAGTGAGCTCCATGCTTGCATTGATTCTGCTTCTTTGCATATTCTTCACTGCCTGATACACATCAGCTAAAGTGACTTTGAGGGACAGAATGGGGTTAACAGATGACAGACTGATTCTCTCTCTGGCTATTTATAATGCGAAAATCCTGCTGGTTGATCAACATTGCCAGTGTCTTTTACACCATGGTTCATAGTAGTTGAACCATGATTTCCTTGACAGAATAATGTACTGTCTACCTGTGATTACATGTGTTGTGATTCAGCTCCTCAGAGGAAAAAAGAGTGAGTACCCCCAAACCATTTCAGGGAGGGGGGATACTTTTCTGATTCCAGAATGGAACTCTAAAATTTGATCTGCCTTCCCATAAACTTCTCCAAGCTGTCTTCCTAAATTCTTGCCTGGGACCATCTTCAGTGAGGCAAGTTTGCTCATTATATTTCTGCCATATTATTATTTCAGTCATTTCTTTCCCTGCTGCTCGTATCACATTTCACCAAAGTTATATCCTAAAACAACGCCAAGAAACATAAACTGAAAAACAGAATAAAATGTAAGAATAGGGCTGCAGTACAGTAATAGTCTATGTTTTTTAAAAAGATGACTGTGATGCATCTAAGTTTACGCCATTGTTATTTTTTTGACCCTTAAAATGCAACAAGATTTCTGGTTTTCTTCCAGGAGAACAACCTGGCAATCTCCTTGGAAAAGATTACCACCTTGAACACAATTATCTAGCTGCATGGGTAGAGAACAGAGGTGAAAAATCTGCAACCTCTAGCTGTTGTTGATTTACTACTTTTTGAATCTGTCACTTTTAGTCAAGCCATCTGAGCTTGCTTGAATTTGGAGTTCAGCAACATCTGGAAGGCCATGTGTCTCACTCTTGTAAAGGTTTGAAGTCAATCAGTGTTTTTTTTTAAACAAAACATTTAAATCCCCCACACTTTCTATTCACGTTGAAAAGTCAAAATGGCTTATAGACTCTAAAATGCAATGTACTTTTTTTTTTAAAAGCACAATCAAAGATTAGAATTGGTATTAAAACTGTAACAGTTGCTAGACCTGGTGGATGAGAAATATGTTGGTTGCTCTTTAGTTATTCCTTTATTACAACAACTTCTATGGTATTTAAGTCTAACCAACTCTAAGCATTTTATACCAGGAGTCCCCTACACCCAGGCCACAGACTGGTTAGGAATCCGGTCACATAGCTGGAGGTGAGTGAGTGAAGTGAGCGAAGCTTCATGTGGATAGCAGCTACTGCAGCTACTATAGAGCTGTGGTGGTGCAGTGGTTAGAATGCAGTACTGCAGGGCTAACTCACTGCTCACTCCAGTTCAATTCTGAGCGGTTCAAGGTTGACTCAGCCTTCCATCCTTCTGAGGTCAGTAAAATGAGGACCCAAATTGTTGGGGCCAATATACTGACTCTGTAAACTGTTTAGAGAGGGCTGTAAAGCACTGTTAAGCAGTATATAAGTCTAAGTGCTGTTGCTACTGTTACTCCCCAGTGCTTCCTCAGCTCCACCTCAGATCACCAGGTATTAGTGTCAGCTTTGGAAGCCATATTAGGCTGGAAGCTTCAATGCTGCCACCTTCTCATGTGTGGGAAAGTAGGAGGGGGGATTAAGGACGGGGGTTGTTAGTAAACATAATAGCATTCTTCCTGTCGGTCAAGGTCAGGGCGATCCAGCATCTGGAGAAGGAGTGGTCAGGGGGCTGGGTCGAGATGGAACGGATGTTGATTGGAGCATGTAATCGACGGGGGAGAAAGGAGATGGTTTTGGGAGCTTTGACTTACTGAAGGAAAACCCGGGCTTTTTAAATTTGGGTTTTCCCAGATGTGCCAGTTTGCCTATTCTAGTAAAGAGAACTTTGGAAAAATGCTTGCTTCCACGTCTTTACTTGGAGTTGGGGTTTTTCTGGAAGGCTGACAATTAGATTTTCATAGGAATGCAAACCAACTGTGTATGTGAGGGATCTAGGTTGCATGCTCCTCTTCTCACCCCCACCCCCCAATCTGTGGAAAAATTGTCTTCCACGAAACCAATTCCGGGTGCCAAAATTATTATTATATTATATATTATTATAATAATAAAAATCAAACAATGCATGCAAAAGAACAACATAAGCATGTAGTAAAACATTCTGAACCTAGGATCCATTTCTTATCCTGCACAAACACTATAGACTTCAATTCTTCCTTTGGTTCCCAAAGGAAATAGCAAGATGTTCATTTTTTAAGCATGACAAGAAGTATCTTCTCTTCTTGGAGAAAGCTATTTCACAGGTAGTGGTCTGCCATTGAGAATAGCCTTTTTGAGGGGTTTCTTCACACTAAATTCCACAATTCAATACTTACTTGTATATATTCAGAGATGGTATTCAGCAGATTCTGACCAGTTCTGGAGAATTGGTAGCAGAAATTTTGAGTAGTTCGGAGAACCGGTAAATACCACTCTGACTCGCCCCACCCCCATCTATTCTCTGCCTCCTGAGTCTCAGCTGATAAGAAGGAAATGGGGATTTTGCAGTAACCTTCCCCTGGAGTGGGGAGGGAATGGAGATTTTATAGTCTCCTCCACCTGGAGTGGAGTGGAAATGGAGATTTTACAATATCCTTCCCATGCCACGCCCACAGAGCCACGCCCACAGAACCGGTAGTAAAAAATTTTTGAATCCCACCACTGTATGTATTGATCAAGCAAGCCCTTCCTAGAGTCAGTAGCCTTGAAAATAACTAAATCTTATGCCATATAGGATTTTATAAGTAGTAATCAGAACTTTGAGTTGAACCCAGGAACAAGTCAGTAGGTTCTGTGTAAAAACAAAAAAAGAAGTATAAAAGGGCAATAAAAAGGCTTGACTTGGGCAGCTGTATTCCACTTTGGTTGTAGTTTCCAGATGGTCTTTAAGGCCTACTGAGCAAACTAAAATACATATAATCCAGATGAGGTAGGACAAAAGCACAAATGACCATAGCCAATGTTTCTTCTTTCAGAAGGACATCACATAGCTGAATCTGGGAATTTTTTCTAAAGCTACAGAAAATGAGGATGAATTCCTAACATCCTAGAGAATGTAGCCTATGTTTCTGGAGTAATTTGGGAATAGGTCATCTCTTGCATGGCCTCTGAATGTAGTCTAAGAGAAACCTTCAGAAAAGTATCTCCTGTAAATCTTAGCATGCCCACAGCCTCAGATAGCGAGGCCTTAAAACAATTTAAATCCACAGGGCTTTAAAGGTTAACACCAACCTTTCAAATAGTGCCCAGAAAATAAATGGCAACCAGTGCAGATCTTTTAATACGGGCATCGTGGCATTTTGTAATGTGAACCAGGTAGCAACTTAGTTGTTGCATTTTACATCAGTGGGAAATTCTGAACACATTCCTTTTTTTGCTTCCTATATGACCTTTGTTTCATATATTATGCTTGGTCTGGTGTTTTGTTTTTGTTTTTCTCTGTTGTGTAAATTATTGCAGGTTGCAATAATGTGGCCCTATCTCAATGGCCACATTCCCCACAGCTGGGAAGGGTTGCAGATTTGGTTTGTAAAACAGTAAAAAGAAAAGAAAAGAAAAGAAAAGAAAAGAAAAGAAAAGAAAAGAAAAGAAAAGAAAAGAAAAGAAAAAAGCAGACTTCTGTTGTAGGGAGGCCATTTCAAAACCAGGGCACCACAAGCTGAGAATGTTATGCTCCTTGTACTAAACCTCTGAACTCCTTCCCAGATGATAGCTCTTCTGGGTGCTTTAAAGTGTCTGATATTTCAACACATAAAGGAAAACCACTGGCAATGTACAAGGAGATCTAAGATTATATTAGCCTGTTAGATAGATTATAATTGCTTAGATTAACAAGAATGGTATGGTTCTTTTGCTATAAAATAGTCCATGTTTGGAGGCAGCTAGATATCCTGATGGGGTCCAGGTCAACTCACCATGGCCAACTCGCCACAGTCATCCTGTTCTGGCCAACTCACCGCAAGCTTCTTGCTTCAGCACAACTCGCCATGAACCAACTTGCCACAGGGTAGCAAGGTGAGGTAGCCACAGCAAACTGGTCAGTGGCTACAGCAAGTTGTTCCATTCTGTCCTGATGTCATCCAGTGTTTGGAATGAACATCCCTATAGTTCATTTCCACTGATGATCTATTAGACTTTAGCTGATGGGAATGGAAACCCAAAATATATGAAGGGGGATATATGATTGCCAATTCTAGTTCCGAGAGATGCTTAGACAATAGTTTCACAAAAGTGGATTACATCTGCCATTGTCAACTGCCATTGAAAAATTAAAGCCATTTTCTTCTTTTAAAAGGCTACAGCACACATTGCATACTTTCAGCAAAGATTCATAAACAGTTAAAGATCCATCATGAAGTTCTGGAACAATATTCTGCCTAACTTCCATCTTGCACTGTGGAATGGCTTGCCAATAGAAGTTGTGCGTGCTTCATCACTGGAGGTTTTTAAGAAGTGACTGGACAGCTATAGGGTCTCCTGCTTGAGCAGGGGGCTGGACTAGAAGACCTCCAAGGTCTCTTCCAACTCTATTATTCTGTATTTTGTATTCTGCATTTCACTCTTTTCCATACAGAGGTATACAGAAGCCATGTACATAATAGTGAAGCCTTGTGGTATTGATATATCCTAATGAGATTGCACACATGAATTAAGCACTATGGGGAGGGCAAGTGAGTTCATGAATGTTTGCCAGGTCTTAAGATGCAGGATATATTCGTTATTTATTGTTATTACCATAAAGTGAAAAATAGATTACAGAGGCTAACTATTCAACCAAAATATTCCCCATTCTTGTTTCATAGTGCTGTATAATAGAGGTTGATGTATGCATTCAAAAATGAAAAATCAAATATATTTTTTTTAAAAAATATTATTTTGATCAGCCTTCTTCAATGTATCAGAGCTTAATGATCTTATACATTCTGTGTTCCTTGGCGTTTGTAGATGTCTTTTTCACCAACTGATTTATATACCGTGGAATGAGCAATCAAAGAAGCAACACCTCCCAACCTTTGAACCATAGTCACTTCTTTGAAGTCCTGAACTTTATCGATGGAACCCAGAGTGATACAAAATTCATCTCTTCCAGCCCATGTTCAATTGCCATTCCAAGATGGCGTCTTTCTAGGACAAGTATGAGTCAAGAGCAGATCAAAGACTACAGTGTAGGAAGAAACAATGATATGCTATTGAAGAGACAGCAGTAAAAACCAGTAATAAACAGGCTTCCAGTGGGGACTGCCAGCTAAAACTGGCGAAGCATGTGGCAAACCCAACATGTAACAGCTGGCCCTATACTAAAGCTACCCAACGAGTAATCCACCACATGTTCCTGCTTGCTGTTCAGCATATGATGAGAAAGGCTTGCTTTAGCTCATCAAACGCTGGACAGCAGCTTGTGTCATGTGACCATCTGACCTTCAAAACTGCCAGTTTGGAGGGTGTGAATTAGTCCTGACACCAATTATGGAGAAAAAGATAAATATATTACTCTTTGGTATTTCAATTTCTGACTATATTTTAGGACTCCTTATCCTTTTATGAAGCAATCTCCTAGGAGCTAAGATATAAATGGAAAACAGTATGAAAATAAAATGCATAGAGAAAGGGACTCTGCCAGTTGTACAGCTCTGAAGAAAAAAACACAAATGTTTCCCTTTTCTGCCAGAATCCAAACAAATTTTGGTTTGAGAAACTATAATTATTACTGCATGAAAAATATATAATCCAGCTAAAGACAAACATTTTCTCAGCCTTAATCTATAGTTTTCAGGTAATCCTCGATTTACAAGAGTTTATTTAGCGACTGTTTAATGTTACAATGGCACTGAAAAAAGTGACTTATGACCATTTTTTACACTTATGACCATTGCAGCATCCCCAAGGTCATGTGATTTACACATGACAACTGACAACGCTTGACAACTGATTCATATTTATGACGGTTGCAGTGTCCCGGGGTCATGTGATCATTTTTTTACTGGAGTTCTAACAAGCAAAGTCAATGGGGAATCCAGATTCACTTAATAACTGTGTTACTAATTTAACAGCTTCAGTGATTCACTTAACAACTGTGGTAATAAAAATCATAAAATGGGGCAAAACTCACTTCCCAAATTTCTCACTTAGCAATATAAATTCTGGGCTCAGTTGTGGTTGTAAGTTGAGGACTGCCTGTATAAATAACTCTGTTTAAATTTCGACAGAGTTTAAACATTGAAAAATATTTTCATTGAATTTTTATTTTTATTTACACTATTCCACAGGGCTTCCAGGTATGATTCCTCCCACCCTCAGTCCTATAAGAGAAGCTGCTTGAAAGCAAAGGAACTTTGTTGCAAAAACAAAAAAAACCAAAAATGTGAAAATGAGGATGTAAGCAGATTAATAACTTTGAATTCTACAGATTCGAGTCGTGTGCCTGGTTTAGCTCTCAGCTGCATCATTATGTCTATTACTTAAGGGAGTGCTATAACAGGCCCAGCCCTCAAGGCATAAGTTTCCACCTGCAATCGAATTAGACCAGGCCCGATCCCTTTGTTATTTTATCCCCTTATAGAAACTTCTGGAACAGGGGAAACATGTGGAATTTCCAGAAGCTGGATATTGCAAAGGAGCTGAGTTTTCTAAATACATCCACTAGATAGCACAATAAACTTTCTTCATTTTTTTTTAGCTGGGAGACAGAAACAACAACAACAACAAATGTACAGAGTTTTCCTTCCTTCCTTCTCTCCCTCCTTTTTTATTTCTCTCCCACCCAAAGAGCCATTAGCCTTTCAGGCTCAGAGTAATGGAGCTTCAGAAAAAGATCAAAGTTTTTCAGATAAGTATTCCTTTACACAATGTTACTGACACTCTACTTTGTAAACAGTTTTTTACCCTCTTCTCCCTCCCATTCCCCACTTTCTTTTTTTCCTCCTTCTTCTTTTTTCTTTTTGGTTAAAAAGAACATATAAACATGCCAAGTGAGATAGATAGACTTGTCACTTTTTTTTCTTTTTCTTGCCTGCTTTGTATGTGAGTTAACTGCTCCATGAGCATCAGAGTTGGGCTGCACCGATACAAATGAACTCGGGCCTGTCTTTTGTATAAACAGTCAAATAAAAAATGAAGGGCACATGAAATAATGCCAAGCACGAATTGTGCTTCAGGAACATAGTTTCCAACTTTGATCTTCTTCCCTCTTTCTCTCCCACCCCCAAATCTCTTTTAAAGGCCTTTGATGGGAAAGGGCTGTCTCTCATCCCTTCAAAAGTGGAATTGAAACATGACTAGCAGAGCTGTCTACGAACAAAATTAAAAATCTTGATGAGGAGGAGATTGTAGATTCTTTTCTTAAAATGACCCTGGGATAAGGAAACCAAAAGGTATTTGTCCGAAAGTAACCAGATAGAGCAGGGGTCTCCAACCTTGGCAACTTTAAGCCTGGCGGACTTCAGCAAAGCTGGCTGGGGATTTCTGGGAGTTGAAGTCTGCCAGGCTTAAAGTTGCCAAGGTTGGAGACCCCTGAGATAGAGAATTTGAATTTAGACACAGGTAGTCCTCGACTTAGAACAGTTCATTTGAAGTTACAACGGTACTGGAAAAACTGACTTATGACCGTTTTTCACACTTACGACTGTTGCAGCATCCCCAAAGTCACGTGATCAAAATTTGAATGCTTGACAACTGCCTCGTATTTATGATGGTTGCAGTGCCTCGGGGTCACGTGATCACCTTTTGCAACAGTCTGACAAGGGGAAGTCAGATTCACTTAGCAACCGTGTTACTAACAGCACAACTGCAGTGATCCGCTTAACAACCGTGGCAAGAAAAGCCGTAAAACAGGGCAATATTCACTAAACAACTGTCTGGTTTAACAACAGGAATTTTAGGCTCATTTGTTTAGGTTTATTTGATTTGTATACCGCCCTACTCCCAAAGGACTCAGGGCGGTGAACAGCCAACAATAAAATACATAAATACACAAAATTTAAAAACCCGATAAAATCAAATTAAATTATTTGGCCCAGACAAATTAAAATGCCCCAATAATTTAAAAACAGATTAAAATTTACGTATTTAAAAAGGGAAGAGATCAGGCCAAGCCCGCTTGATGGAATAAAAAGGTTTTCACAGCACGGCGGAAGGAGCGCAGATCCGGAATCCTCCGTATCTCAATTTGTGATTGTAAGTCAAGGACTACCTGTATTAATTTGGATATTTAGACCATAAAGATCTGCAGTGAGGAATTACAAGCTTTTCTTTACAATTTCCAGAAGGAGAACTGCTGTTCAGGGTTCCAGCCAACTACTTCACTTATGGCTAAGTTTTCTGTTTCTCTTTCCAAGCCAGACTCAACTATCCTTTAAGCAATTGTTTCCATAACTTTGTTAAAACTTTGGCAAAACCAAAACCAGAAATATCCCCTCCCCCCTTATTTTCTATTTTTATTTTTATGCCTGCAGCAGAAGCATTTCTGTGGGGGAGATCAATAGTGTCAAATAACAGAGTGAAGTCCCACCCTCTTTCGTGTGCAATGTGTCAAAGCATGTGGCACAGGTTAAAAACTGGGACCTTTTCAACTCCCTGGTTGCACCTGTCATTTTATGCTATTCACTCCCCACCCACCTCCAACTCACCCTGAATTTTGTGCCTGTTGGTATTCAACTATATTGTATGAGGATAATACAACAGCACAGTGGGTGGAAAGGGGTCACTGTATCAGTGCATTCGAACCGTCCATTGTTATGTGCCAGTTCAGGGAATTTGTAGTGAGCCAAGACTATGCACTGTTTAATAATGGATCACTTTGCTTAATTTCTCTGCCAAATCATTTTAATGCTCCCAATGACCTTATTTTTCTATGGCCGCTTTAATTTCCTGAGACCCCCTTTATGCAACATAACTGTGCTAAGACAGCGTTTGTATATTTTCCTGGGATTGCAACGACAGGAACTCAGGAAAAGATGCAGCTGCTTTAAGATGTGGCAGATAATTGCTACATTAATAATGTACTGGTACATGGACACACGCCCCAAAGCATCTCCTGGCAATCAAATCCAAAGTACTCTTCTACCCAATTTTATAGCACTTTGAAATATTCAAAATGACCACATTATTCTATGGTAATAGTTATGGCATCTCTAAAAGGCAGAGAAGTTATCAATACCCACGTATTATGTCATGAAAGAATGATAGACAGGAGCAAAAAAAAATTGTCGGAAGCCATGATGCTTCTTCGGGTTACTTAAGACCTTTTTGTAAAGCGATACTTTAAAAAATATTATTTTTTAGGAGGGTTTTATTTGTTATAGTTGATGAAAACTTCAAATCATCTTAAAACTGGCTGCATCCCACAAGAAACCCACATGTATGAATGAGCCTAAAACTAGATTGATATCTTGATGAAAACCATTTAAATCTTATGCGCTTACAGTGGGAATAAGGACTACTGAATTCACAGGAATTCATTTCTAATAAGTTCTGTTATTTCCAAAATTGTTTAATATGGCATGTCAGACACTAGATCCCATATTAGTAGCTGCGTGATTATTTTGTGATCTACATGATAAAGTACCCTCTTTCTTACCATCAAACATATGTACTGATTTTCAGTAACAAATGTAGACTATGGTTCAGCTTGTCAAATGAGATGGGAGCGCAGTGTGCAAATTTCATGCACAATACTCTTTTTAGCACAGTTAGGAACTCAAATGAACACATTTTACTTTAATACATTCAGGACCTCAAAAGACAAAATGTGTATTTCAGTTTTGAAATCTGGTCTGCTTTTGGAGGATACCACAATAGTTTTAAATAGAGATACTCTATTTCAGTTACCGTATTTTTCGGACTATAAGACACACCAGAGTATAAGACACACCAAGATTTTGAAGAAGAAAACAAGGAAAAAAAGTCCCCCCCCCTCCTGGGCCCCCAGGAGCACTCTGCAGGCCTCCCAAACCCTCTGTGCATCCCGTTTTTGTATAAAACGGGCCCATTTTTTGCAAAAACGGGATGCTCAGAGGGTTTGGGAGGCCTGCAGAGTGCTCCTGGGGGCTGAGGAGGGCAAAAACGTGACACATGGGGGTTTGGGAGGTGAAAAACGGGCCTGTTTTTCACAAAAATGGGGTGCACAGAGGATTTGGGAGGCCTGCAGAGTGCTCCTGGAGGCTGGGGAGGACAAAAACATGACAATTTTTGCAAAAAAACGTCCCATTTTTCACCTCCCAAACCCCCTACGTGTCATATTTTTGCCCTCCCCAGCCCCCAAGAGCACTCTGCAGGCCTTCCACCCACCCATGTGTCACGTTTTTGCCCTCCCCAGCCCCCAGGAGCACTGCAGGCCTCCCAACCCTCTGCGCATCCAGTTTTTGCGAAAAATGAGCCTGTTTTTGGCAAAAAATGGGACGTGCGGGATGGGGTTTCGGGAGGCCAAAAATGGCTGTATTTGTTGTATAAGAAGCACCAACATTTCCACCCTCTTTGGGGGGGAGGGAAGTGTGTTTTATAATCCAAAAAGTACGGTAGGCAACTCACATAATATTGCAAACTTTTTGGGAGATAAGAGCGAGGTGGCACAGTGGTTAGAGTGCAGTAGTGCAGGCTACTTCAGCTGACTGCTAACTGCAGTTCAAATCTCACCGGCTCAAGGTTGACTCAGCCTTCCATCCTTCCGAGGTGGGTAAAATGAGGACCCAGGTTGTTGGGAGCAATATGCTGACTCTGTAAACAGCTTAGAGAGGGCTGTAAAAGCACTATGAAGTGGTATATAAGTGCTATTGCTAAGTGCTATTGATATATAGAAATAATACCTCAGGCATTTTCCCTGTATGTTTCTTGGTGAATAACAGCACCATATGTCTGAAAATGAAAGGAACTTTTGTGTTATTTAATAGATTGAACATTCAGATTAGATTGAATATCTATTCAATCTATTCAGAATAGATTGAATATTCAGAATAATTTCTCCTCTCCTTTCCTTTCCTTTCCTTTCCTTTCCTTTCCTTTCCTTTCCTTTCCTTTCCTTCTATAGCTAGTAATTGGGCTCAGTGTTCCATTGAAAAATCTTTTCTTAGTTTCCATGGATATAGTTCCTCCTCTCCACCTTTCATAAATAACTCCAAGGAGCATAGTTGTTGAATGAGCAAAGCATGAATTGATTTCTCACTTCGGGGACTTCCTGCTGACCAGATTGCTGTCTTAAGAAAAATGAGCTGGATCAACTCAACTTAATCCCCAATGAACAGGAGTAGTAGATCACTTTGCAAAAACCAGCCATGCATGATTCAGCTCTCGTGAGCTGAGAAACTACCAGCTAAAAATCACCTTTTGACCTCAACCTATGCAGTGATTCTAGCCTAGGAATAAGATATTTGTAGACACTGGACATAGAGTTGGCCTTTCTCTAAGAGGCAGAGAAGAACTTTTTTTTTCTATTGGAGAGGCAAAAGTTTAACTTAAACTTTTAAAGTTAAACTTAAATTAGTTTCAAATAGTAAGCAAGGGCACATATAACAGAATATGGTCAAGAAAAATAAATGGGTAGAGCTAAGGATATATTGAATTATAATTAAATCATATTAATCAAAACTAGATAATGTGATTATGTCACATGTATTTTATAATTTTTCCCTTTGGTCACATCAACAATTATAATTTGGTAGCAATTTTTAGGAAGGTTTAGGGATCGTATGCAAGGATTTGAGGGGTTATATTCAACCTTGGGGCTTCAGGTTAAGCTCTATAAAACAATGGTCATAACAACAGGTTGATTGTAGAAGGAAAATAAAGCTAATATCCTGCAGCAAAAACTCAGTAGGCTTAGGTAGTCATCCTAGAGATGAAGGGGGGAAATATCATTACATAAAAATGGAAAAGATGCCTTCATCTCTCAAGGCCTGGAATAGAAAGACAAAAAGTCCAAAGAAAGTGGTTCTTATGTTCTGCAATAGACAATCTTGTCTGCAGCAAAGCCAAAGCAATCTGGCCATGTCAGGCCTGTGAAGCTTCCGCAGTTACGGAAGCATTAAGCTTCAGCATTAAGCATCAGCCACATCAGCTTGTAGACTTCCACTGAGTCCAGTTGCCTGCTGAAATCAGTTCCTACAATATTCCAGTATCTATCTATCTATCTATCTATCTATCTATCTATCTATCTATCTATCTATCTATCTATCTATCTATCTATCATCTCTCTATCATCTCTCTCTCTGTCTCTCTCAACTTGATCAATCTCTCTATTTATCTATCAGCTCTCTCTCATTCATCTTTTGTGTAAATGAGCACCTTTACCTGTCAATGATCACTTAGATAACACTGTGTATGCATGTTTTAGTGTGTGTGTGTATGTATGTATGTATGTACCGTATGTGTGTATATATGTGTGTGTGTATATGTATGTGTGCGCGTGCACATGTGAGATACACACACACACACACACACATACATGTTGTGTTAATACACATAACATGGTTAAAATGGCAATATTATTATCTTTTGATAATGCAGCTGCAGCACTTTATAGGGTACCATGAAGTTGCCCATAAAAAAAAAAAAATCATTGCCAGCCTGGATAAATTTTGACTATGGGCAATATGATCTGAGTGGGAAGTTGAGGGGAAAAAAAGGATTAAATAGGCACAAATGCAGTTCTATGTGCGCAAACTTCACATCATTTGGGAGTCAATTTAAGAGATAAAGGTCAAGCTCGAAGTAATAAGTGCTGTGATCTCAGATGCTGAAATTGGGGAGTGGTACATGCAATACCACGTTCCATACCTTTGACACGAGGTTGGGCTGTAGCAGTTCTTTTTCTGTAGCAATTGCTAGAGTCAAGGCAAGCATTTGTAACACACTTAGAAGGTGTGATCTGTATTTCTGACCTGGAATAAATTGTGACAGGCATATAGTGTGCCAAGGCACTGAACTCTGTTCTGCTTCTCTGCCCTCGTCTAACAATGATCATAACTGGCAATAGTACAGTGCAGACGTCACCATGTTTCATCTCTCGGGGGGGGGGGGGATACAGTAGCAAATTACAATTTCATCAAAACGGTGGTCTTAAGTTGAAGCAGAAAATACATCCTATTGTGTATTCTTCAAATGAAGAATCTCATGCTTTGGTTGCAAGTTCATTCTTGTGTTTGGGTTGTTGGGGTTTTTTTTCTTTTCTTTATTTCTTTTTGCAAGTCCCAGCAGATAGCTGTGAGTGCAGCAAAGATACCTTTCATTTGAGGCAATTGTTTGCGAAGGAGACATATACTAAATGCTAGGTCAAAAGGCCTGAATGTTCCTCTAACCAATCTATTTCATGCCAACATAATAATTCCTTCTCATCCGAGTTCTTTACTCCTGCAAGCTCAGTTTTCTCTTTCTGGATTCCAGACCAAACGCTCTTGAAGGAATGGATTGTGAACAAAGAGTTAACTAGGACCAAGGTCTCTACTACTTTGTTTTTTGGCAAAGAAGTTTGCTACACAACTTGGACAGAACGGAGTGCGATTATTTCTGTCCTGATACAGCGACCTTATCTGGAAATTTCCTCAGTTTATTTCGCCAGATTTTTTTTTTCTTCTGGTGCCACTTTCTTATCACAAAACAACCCAAGTTCCAACTGGAGTGCAGAAACTTTACACAGTTAATTGCCCGTATCTGATTCACACAGAAACAAGAGTGATATATGAGATTCCAAAATTAATCCATTACAAGTTTTTTTAAATTCGATCCTGCCTACTAGGTTTGTCTGTTGTAAAATAAAACTTTTAAAAATATGGAACTATAATCACTGTCCTCCATATATAGATACTATGTTTGTGTGTTTGTGTGTGTGTGCATACATGTACTTAGATACATACATAGATACACACAAATATATATACGGAGGAGAAGGAGAAAGAGAAGGAGGAGATATAATAGTAATAGTAGTCCATTTCTGGCAAAGAGATACCAGAGGCATATACAGGTTTCTTTCAAAAGAAATGGTGATATTTCAAATACAAGGCATGAGCCCTTGAACTTCTTAGACTCCAGGCAGCCATTTTTGAACAAAGAAATTACAAAGCCTAACTTCATTGTAAAAAGGAGCTAGAATTCCTTAAAACATTTAACATTGTTTCTCATGGCCTGAGCAGAGATTAGGTTTTTCATCAGCTTCCCCACATAAAAGTGCTCATGTCACACTTAGCAACTCCTGTGTGAATGGATATTACCAAGAAAGTAATTACTATTACCCATACTTGTGCATTTCCTTTTTCTCTAACCTTGCAGCTTATTTTTTCTCTCACTGCTCTATCCATCTTGGGATAATACTTTATGCATTGGACTGAAAGTCTATTCTTTTTATGCTGTTTCAGGGAATTCCAAGTTTATCATTTCATGTTCCTTGGTTATAACGTGCCCAGCCATCTCCAAGCTTGTTGCTAACAAAGGACTCGTTCCAGGAACAATATTAGGTTATGCACAGCTTTCAATCATTTTACTCACTAATATTTAAAAACAGAATTGGCAGCACTCAACAAAGCTCAGAGCGGTGCCTGGAATCGTTCAAAGACTTCAAGGAAACTACAGTAGCTGCATTATAAAAGTTTGTTACAGCATATAACTCGAGACAGACCAAGTTCTGGATTGTGTATTGTATCTGAAAGACATTGAGATCCTACCATAAGGGAATGTCAGTTGGTGTTGGAGATGGCCGCATGTTTTACAAAAGCTTCTACCCTGCTCTACTCTACTCTTCCCTTCTATGATTGAGGAGGTTGTTGTGTTGTTGTCAGTACTGAAATAAGATTTATCTGGACAGTTTTTATACTCTGAAAAAGCAGCCATGGCCTCGCTGACCATTGGGAAAAGTCTTGGTTTGGATTGCTTTAAATCAATGGATTTCACTTTCACTCTCTATTTAATTTTCTCCTTATACAGCCTGTCTCTGGCCCAGTCTTTTTTCCCCTTGGAAGGAAAGGGTTAATACAAATAAAGGCTGCTCTTAACCCTATTCTCACAACCATCCAAATGCAGAAAAATATTCCCACTTACTGCATTAAAAAATACAATTCCGAAAATCTAAACACTAGACATATATGTGAATGCTTTGCTCTGAACAAATATATTGTAAAGTCTGTAATTTGTGCTTTCTATCGATGGTAAAGTGTAGGAGTATTTTTTTCTGGACATTCAACTGGATTTCTGATTTATCTGTTTTTTTTAAGTTCTTATGCTCTAAAGGTACTAATACATGTGAATCTGGCTTGTTGAAAAATCCCAGTTTTTAGCATTATCTGTTAAGTACAAGAAGTCTGACTCCTGCACTGAGCAGTGTAAATAGTGGGCAGCCGGAAATTTGCCCACCTACCCAGAAAGATACCAAGACAGTTAAGTAACAAAGAAGTGAACATTCTAAGATGAAGACTGGAAGAAGGATTCTCAGAGACCAACCCTAGTTACTTTGACTTCTGGTAAGTGAGTGTTCTTGCAAATTGACATACCTCCATGGCAGCCATTTTGTGATCATGCCTACCACATTCTACAAAATCCAGGATATTTCCATGGGTTTAAATTTTTTACCTGTGCTCTGTGTAGAGCTCCTGTTCATAAAACTGCAAAAGCAAAAGGTTGTCTGCAAACTTTATAAGGAATAACATTATTAAATGTAGACCTGGAACTGAATCTGGGTTTAACCAGCCGTCTTCTTTTTCCTCTCCAGCATGTTTTTTTTTAGAATGCCTGAATGGAACTTAATGGAGCCTGACTTTGGATTCTTTTGGAAAGTTCTGATTCTGGTGTTCATATTCATTCTGGCTTTGAATGTGGAAATCTGAAATGCTTCATTTTCGGAAAAGGGGAAATTGATACTTTTAATAGCTTGACCACTCATGCTAGTTCATTATATATGGTGCTTTGAGTGTATATTCCCTTACATGATCCTTGATAAACATTTGCTTCAAAAGGGCCTCATCAATTCCTACCACCTTACTTGCTCATCAAGATCTTTTCTACGTAGATTCGAAAATGGGTACTTTTGAAATAGAAAAAAAATGTTTAAAATGCTGCTTTTTAAACGGTGGTTAGGACCGCAACTGAGCAATTAGAGCATGCAGCAATCACATAATTACAGTTTCATGAGGATTTGGGTGCACAGGCCTCTCTTATGCATTTATGGCAACTCGATTGACAAGAGAGACCATGATGGCTTTAAAGGGTCAATAAAACACGTGCCTTGAAGGATTTACACAATATACAGTAATGGCTTCTTTGGAGCTGTTATGGTCTATTGGGTCAATAATAATCCACTTTTTAAAGAGTGCCAAAATATGAATTTACGCAGCTGGCCACACTGTCTTCTGATCTATCAGATAAATGATATGAATTATCAACATTAGTGTCCACGCTGCCCTGTTCACCCAGTGATTTCAGCATACAGAGTACAATGGAAAAATTGCAATGTATTTATATATATACTGGTATATATATGGACCGATCCTATGAAAATTTATAAAATATTCACATTAATTTTCTAGTTAGGCATGGGTATTTCTCTTCCATTTAGTGCTAATTTAAAAAAGACTTTCTGAATTTTGCTTCCATTTTTAATTATTGCAGTGCAAACTTAATGTGGATTTTGTTCAAAATTTAATATTTCCCTTCAAACCACTTTCTTTAAATATCCTTTAATTCAATTAATGCTGTAATTGATTTTTTTTAAAAAAAACCTTACTCATATAGGTGTACACTCTGTGTCATTTTATTTAAATGAAAAAGTTCAAGAAAATCAGTGAATGAACACTTGTGAATGAACACTTGGATGGATGGCCTAAATATTATTTTCTCTTTTTTTTCCCCATTTAAAAGTAACTAGATTACCATTTCAATGTTCAGCATTTCTGGCTCAGCAACCACTCTTAAAAATGAGGACTAGAATGACTCAAGCACGTAGCATCATTTCTGGAACATTCCATGGCCTGATCCACCCAAGTTGATGGGAGCTGATCATTTGATTATACACTGTCATGACCTAAGAATCCTTGTCTTAGTTCTTTCAAGTGAACATCACAATAAAAATCACCCAGGGCTACTTAATATCACTGGGTGTGATTTCAGTGAATGGATTTCATCATGCAGTCTAGAGAACAACTGGGATAATGGATGTAGGTGTAGTTTTCAATAGCCTTATGTGAGGTGCAGTTTTTCAGCAGGTACTGGGTAGTAAGATTGTGCCAAGTTGAATCTCTGTGTTATGAGAAAAATAATTAACATAATTGCTGAAGCCCTAAGAAGCATGTCTCATCTCCATATGACTTACTGGTCTCCCTTGCACCATTCCCATACTTGTTGCTTAAATGTCAGAAAAGAGGTTTCCTTGAATTCTCTTGATGAATCTATGATCACAGCTAGTTCCTGAATAAGACCAATGACTCATTCAGAAATGAGTCATTGAATACAAATTTCAGTACCTGAATAAGCAAATCCATAGATGTTTTGGGGGCAAATTTCAAATTCTTGGCCAGATAGCATATACTCACATATGCTTCCAGTTTCTGGAATCCCTAGTCCGGTTCCCCCAAAATACAATAAACATTCCCTACCCTCCTGTCTACTGGAACCTGCAAGGCTGCTGATTCGAAACAATGCAGACATCCCAACTTGCTTTTCATTTCCTCTTATTTTAACAAAAGAAGCGACATTTTGCATTTTAACATTGCAGTGGTGTATGGAATACATTCAGGAAAAGCAAACCCACTGCACATATCAATCCATTTTGTGGGGGAAATGGAGCTTGCTAGACTGTGCCCATTAAGGATAGTAGCTAGCAGAACACCGATCTCGACTTATTCCACAGAGATCACAGAAAGGGCTGACAATAAAAAGCAGTGGCATCCACCCAGGATCTCAGACTTGGCTGTATCTGTTGTTTGGTGACTATCTTCCATCTACAGTATTGACTTGTTTATCAGGCTGCAGGTGTCTCTATCCGTCCATCTTGAACGGCTATCTTGCAGAAGATTAAACATTGCTGCCTCCTCCTTGTGATTTTCAGTCTTCGTGTCACCCCATTTTCAAAGAAATTCCAATGGTGCACATTTAGCTTACAGAAGTCCAATGGCTTATCTTGCTAAAGCAGGTGATTTAGGCCATATTTCCCTTGTTACTGTTCCAAGATATCACTACCTACTGCCTTTAGGCTTTGAAATAGTTCCAAGGGCATTTTCCCCCTGGTTGCTTTCTCTGTGTAGCTTCCCATTTCTTTGCATAATAGGGCTATTTGGAAGGAGAAGGGAAGGGCAGGGGAGGAGAAGGGAAGTGTAGAAAGTCAGCATCTACCCCCCTCCTAGAAGAATGAATTTTGGGGAATATTAAAAAAGGCAGAATATTATATTTCCTTACATGAGAAATGGAGAACCATGTTTTTTAGAGGCAGGAAGTAGACTCACTTCCCCACCCCCAGCAGATATTTTGTGCCCATTAAGAAAGACTGTGCCAGCCTGTCTACAAAACAAAAGACCTTCAGCTTCAGGGTGGTGGGATTAAGAACAGGACATGACCCTTCAGGACATAATAGGATTTACCCACTACCATTTAGGAGAAGACACAGAGCTCACTACATTGCACAATCTCCTAAGGGTATTTCAATCATTGCACCACCCCAGAGCAGTCAAAACTTCAACCAAACTTAAATCAAGACAAAAAAAAAAAGAATTTGCATTTCCTCTTTTGCCTATAGAGCCAGCTATGACCCCTACATGACCCCATAGGAATCTAACAACAGTCAATAGAATATTAAAGGACATGTTTTTGCACAGGAACAGGAAGTTCAAATACAAAGCCCAAAAGAAGATATAAAAGCCACCCACTCTCAACTCATTTTGTCAGCTGCCCAGAATCACATGTGCTTGGTGGTTCTGCTTCATCAATAAATGGACTCTCTTTCCAATCAGCCTCCTGCCTCCATTTTATTTCCAGTGCCTTCCTCCTGGCTTGGAACTGAACCAGATGGATATTTCTTCCAACAAAAGGAAAGGAATTAGAACTGAGCTTTGGCTAACATGCTTGTCTGTGTGTGCCTATGGGAAGGGGAAGTGACATCACAACAGGGGTGGATTCTACTTACCTTTACTACCGGTTCACAATGGGGCTCACTACGCTTGTGCTTGTGCATGCTCTTCTGCGCATGCGCAGAAGCATTTTGATGATGTGGGGGTCAGTGGGCGGAGCCTCCCGCTGGTTTTACTACCGGTTCTATAGAACCGGTGCGAATCGGGGGCAACCCACTACTGCATCACAAGTGTCATGACATTATCCCACAAACTGCATATTTCATGCCATTCTCATGATGGATTATACCAGAGGCCAATGTCATGTTGTCATTTTCAAAGACATATCCAGATAGCACAACCTGGCTTTGTTAGTTCTGAAAATGAAAGCAGTGAATCTATAAATGGCATTGTTCCTAATGTCTTCCTTGTTGTCCTAATGACCTTTGTGAATTACAATAATCACAGCAAGCCAGCTAACTGAAGGGGGTTCAGCTGAATATACACTACTTCAGATATATTGGTTACCTTAAGAAGATATGGCTAATTAAGCACAGTGGAAAAATTAGCATTTCTCGGTTTGGCAAAAATTTGCAAGAAACAATTTGTTGCCTCAAATAGGGGAAAAAAACCCCACCTTTTTATTTTCAGGAGAAAATAAAATACTGAAGAATAATTAGAGCTGCAAACACCAACCAGGCTCGCTCAGGCCACTCAGTTGAGTGATTATTGGAGGGAAAAGAAAAAATTGGCTAGTAAGAAGAATTGAAGGCAGCTACTTCTTATTCAGTTCCACTTAAGAAACACTCCCTAGGTTGCAAATTTGGTTTATATCGGTGTTTCTCAACCTCAGCAATCTTACACGTGAACTTCAGCTCCTAGATTTCACTAGATTTCCTCACAGCTTCAACCTTAAACTATCTACCGCGGACCTCACCCCATTCTTAAGAGGTCCATAAAGGGTGTGCATAAGCGTACCAGTGTGCCTACCGTCCCTGTCCTATTGTCCCCATTTATTTGTATTCATTTCCCTCATTCATGTCATGTTCATATTCATCCCTGCTAACTTGTACCTGTTTGACAAATAAACAAACAAACAAATAAATAAATACATTTCCCCAACCAACGCCTGGCTGTGTAACTCTGGGAGTTGAGGTCCACACATTTTAAAGTTGCCAAGGTTGAGCTACAGTGGTTTACATGAACGTTTTATAAGGTTGCAGAACTACCAGAGGGGTGGTTGTATGGAGGAAGAATTCTCATGAGAGTTTCTTTGTTATGGAGTAGACCTACATGTCAATACCACTAAGCACTTAAAATTCACATAAAAATAGCTGATGGATGACAAACGGTTCAGGTTTAGCTACCTGTGATATTTTAAGTAATACGTTTTCTATATCCATCCCAGTCCAAGAAATGTGTGCGCAATTAACCCCATGCAAGTAGCTAAAGTGGCCTGATTCATAATCTGGAGCGCTGAGAGAGATAGTTTTAGCCCTTGGTGCTACACTAATTTGAGTGGGTCCAGTGATTTGAAAGGAATGTCAATGTAATTTTATGGAAAAGGCATTACTGTGTCCGGATGCCCCACAACAGAATTTAATTGCTCAAAGGAATGTCTATAAGCAACTGTGCTGAGAAATAGCACCAGCCTTACAATCTACATGACAACCTATATAACAGGTATTGCTTGATCTTTCAAGCAGGTGAAATCATTCCTTTGGAGTCAGAGCTATTCTAGTGTTGGGTGTACAAGTAGTCCCCGACTTACAACAGTTCACTTAGTGATGGTTCAAAGTTACAACGGCACTGAAAAAAGGGACTTATGATAGTTTTTCACACTTACGACCATGTGCAGCATCCCCATGGTCATGTGGTCAAAATTCAGATGCTTGGGAACTGGTTCACATTTATGACTGTTGCTGTGTCCAGGGGTTATGCGATCACCCTTTGTTAGTTTTTTAGTTTACTTTATCGTCATTGCACCTCATACAATGAAACTGTGACCTTCTGACAAGCAAAGTCAATGGGAAAACCAGATTGACTTAACTACTGTGTTACTAATTTAACAACTGCAGTGATTCACTGAACAGCGGTGGCAAGAAAGGTCGTAAAATGGAGCAAAATTCACTTCAAAGTCTTACTTAGCAGCAAAAATGTTGGGCTCAATTGTGGTTGTAAATTGAGGACTACCTGTACTTGTGCACAGGAGGACCCTGGAATCTGAGCCAAATCTGTGGCAATCTGTGACTTGAGTTTTGTGAGTAGGCAACTGAGTAGAGTAGAGTAGAGTAGAACAGAACAGAACAGAACAGAACAGAACAGAACAGAACAGAACAGAACAGAACAGAATTCTTTATTGGCCAAGTGTGATTGGATACACAAGGAATTTATCTTGGTGCATATGCTCTCAGTTTACATTGTTTACAATGCATGCTTCATTTGCAAGGCATTGCGCTCCATTTCTGAGCATAAAACATTGTGAGGTTCCATGAGGTTTATAGCATTTCACTGTCAGATAAGACAGCTCAGCTCAAGCCAAGCAATGCTGTAAATTCAATTTAGATTCCTAATAAAGTTAGAGTTTAAACATGAATGGGTGTCCAGGGAATGAGTGGGGACTATGGTCGGGGGTGGGAAGTCATGAAGGCTATAGGAGAAATCGGAGCAATCAATTTATTTGGTTCTTAAAGTACGTTGAGTCAAGAATATTGTTGCTGCCCTTGCATTGCCTTGGGGAATTTGCTTGCTGAAACCTTTAAATTTTTTTTTTAAGAGGAAGGGGGAATGATTCATCATCCATGCATGCCTGATTGATTTGGCTTAGGAGAGAAATTAGGGGTCATACTAACATATTTTAGTTCTCAGAAAGGCATTCTGAGAATACAGTAACTTAACCAGTAGATCTTTTTGGCCGTGCATTGCCATTCAGCATTCACTTAGTTTTCATTTAACGCACATTTGCTACGTATGTTATTGCTCCAATCAATGTGGATTGATTGAAGGACATTTCCTCAGCTCTACGTGGATTCAATAACATTATACACAAAGGGATGGCTTTGACCTATAAGGGCTTTCATATTCTGGTATAAAGGTAAGTGAAAGATGAACTTGGAATACCAGCTTTTTGTGAAAATGACAGGGAGTTAGAAGTCAGGAAAGAAATACCTGGTGGTGACTTTTGCGTGCTCAGGTAGATTTGTCTGGTGTTTGATAATATTTTGGCATAAAACGCTTTCATTTTCTTCATACCTTAATTCTAGGGTGGGTTCCCCCCTCTTTTTTAAAATATCTGATTATTCTCATTCTCACCACCCTCTCATAATCAACAGCAATATTACAAACAGTTTTGGTTTCTTGCCTTTTTGTTCATATTGGACATTATTGGATCAAGGGATTCAAAGATCCAGAATTTTAAACCTGTTAGACCACTGTAAGATCAATGATGGATTTGTAGCTAGTTATATTTTTTCACATTGCCTTTTCGTTCATATTGGACATTGGATGTGAGGGTGATCTGGCTGCGACATCTGTCAGCCCATTGATCGCCAGGGTTGATTTGGCTGATCTGTCTGGCTAGGCGGGTGTCCCCTTCCTCCCTCACCGCTCCATATGTGTCCCTCCTGAAGCTGCACGCTTGGTGGAAGAGGACAACCATCCCAGATAGAAGGAGTGTACCGATCTTTGGTCAAGGGTATACGATAGCTGTACTCCCCTGCTAGAACCTCCAAACAAGCTCAAGGTCCATTTGTAGGAGAACATAGGGTAGTCAAGCTTCCATATTGGACATTATTGGATCAAGGGATTTAAAGATCTAGAACTTTAAACCTGTTAGACCAGAGGTGGGCAACTATGGCCCTTTTATGACTTGTGGACTTCAATTCCCAGAATTCTTGAGCTAACATGGCTGGCTCAGGAATTCTGGGAGTTGAAGTCCACAAGTCATAAAAGGGCCATAGTTGCCCACCCCTGTGTTAGACCACTGTAAGATCAATGATGGATTTGTAGCTAGTTATATTTTTTCACATTGCTTTCTTAAAAACACCTTCTAGATTGAATTTTATCTGTTTTGAAGATGTCCTTAATATATTTTTTTTACTGGCGTGATCATCAAAATCTTAACGTTTTTGAATGGTTTGAATGGTAAAAACAGGTAGTCCTTGACTTACAACAGTTCATTTAGTGAACGGTCAAAGTTACAACATTACTGAAAAAATTGACTTATGACTGTTTTTCACAATTATGACCATTTCATCTTCCCCATGGTCACATGATCAAAATTCGGATGCTTGGCAATTGGTTCATATTTATGACGGTCCCAGTGTCCCAGGGTCACGTGATCCCCCTTTTGCAACCTTCTGACAAGCAAAGTCAATGAAGAAGCCAGATTCACTTAACAACCATGTTATTAATTTAACAATTGCAATAATTCACTTAACAACAGTGGCAAGAAAAGTCGCAAACTCACTTAACAAATGTTTCACAGCAACATACATTTTGGGCTCAATTGTAGTCTTAAGTCAAGGACTATCACATTATATCATATGAAGATAATAATATTATTACATAGGTAATATTTTTTTAAAAATCCTGAAAATAAGAAATTTGAAAATGAATATATAAAGGATATATCCCTTTAAGAACTTCGTTTCATGCATGTATACTTTCAGTAACTGGGTTTGTGTATTAGAAAAAAGGACTGTTATTCAGGCTGACCTGATGAATTCATTAGGTTTTCTCTCATCAGTAAGATAATCTCAAATATTTCTTAGTACATATGAATGATATAATTATATAAACTGTTCGAAGACCTTTAGGCAATATTTGTCATGATAGCACCGTGATGGTGAGTACTAGTGTGTAAAAGGAATGTGTGAAAATCATTTCTCCATGAGGCAGGGGAGATTGGCCAAGATTATCAATGGATATTTCAAATCATTGGAGAAGTTGAATCCTCTTTATCTGCATTGAGTCAGAAATACAAAAGAAACAAATGGATAATGTCTATTCCACGTAGAGCCACCCAGAAGTACAATAACAGCTTGTTTCAGGGAAACCAGAATTTTCTTACTGATCTAAAGTACATAAACCTTTCAAGGATAATGTGGTAACTAGAAAAAAAGTTATCTAAATTATGCACCCAAAGTACCAATCTAATTGCCCTTTTGGATACTGATACGGATTTTCTTCTGATCTGTTGTCATCTCCATAAAAATCAACCCAATTTTTTTGTTCAATCATATGCATGTGTATGAGTATGAAATCTGTCTCCTGTGCCTTCCTATGTTTTAGTGTATTTATATAAACTATTTGACACAGAATGACTCCCTGACTAGCTAACAATTAAAATAAAATATCAAATAATTTTAAGACACATTTAAAAAAACACAGATACAACACAATGCATTTATTTTATCACACCAATCTAATTAACACTGCCTATCGGAAAGCAGATTTGCTTATCTGCCAAAGATATGATTCAATAAAAACACCATTGCCTATCGGCAGATGGATAACACTCAGAGAGGTTCTGATCTTTGAAGTGAGATATGATACTCATCAGGAAATCAGAAAAGGAACTCATATTTTCTAGAAAAATGAAGAACCTAGTAGGAAGAAAGAGTGGAATTGAGGAAGGAAGACAAGAAAACTGAACCAAAATATAAAGTGTCTTTCACTCTGAGCTTCTTCCACATTATTTATTTACTTATTTATTTCATGGACATATCCATGTTTGTTTCTTTCTTTCCGTGATTTATTTATGCTCCTAGACCAAAGTTCCGTACGGTACAATATAGCAAAAGATATGAGTAAAACTATAATATTAAAATTGTAAAATAAATACTTAATAGTCTTCTAACATGAAAGTGATCTATCAAATCCGATTGAAACTCTCCTGACAGCCATCATGATTGCACAAAATTTTGCAACTTTTGAAAAGTTTGCTAGGGAACTAGCCACTCAGAGAAATACCGCTGTCTTTTTTTATAGAGCAATTTGATCAATTGACAAAGGTACAGTAGAAGGGATATTCCTTCAGAGCAACATCTATGACACTATTTCTCAAGCTCAGCTTTAAAGATGTGTGGATTGCAATTCCCAGGATTCCCCAGCCGGCTATTGTGAAATTCAACAAAGTTCACACATCTTAAAATTGCTAAGGTTGAGAAGCACTGTTCTATGAGGGTAATAGACAACTTGTACTCCATAGTTTCTCCCCTACTGGAAGTTAAAAAGGGACATACTCTGGCTCTCTCTCAATATAATCTTTAAAATATACTCATCTGTTTTAATACAAGCTTTATAAAAACTAAATTGTGTTTCCTGTATTGCTTCCTTGATAACAAAATTAAAGTGGTTTCTCATTCCTTTATATTTTCTTCCCAATATGGGTAACAGACTTGGGATGGGGCTGAACCAACTATGTGCTAACTTTCTCAAGGTGCTGTTACATATACAGTAGTGGCCAAAATTTTGGAAACCTTTTTGGAAAAGTGTATTTTTGAGGTTTGATGGCTATTAACACCAGTTTTTTCTTTGGAGTTTCAAGATAATCATATTCCACTGCTGGAATGGCCTGGGAATAGCCCAGACCTTAACCCAATTGAAAATCTATGGAGCTGACTAAAGAAACTTGTTAGTCAGAAGCGACCCAGCAATAAAACCCAGTTAATAGAAGCAATCATTCAATCTTGGTTTCACATTATAACAGCTGCAGAACTAAAAGACTTGGTTCACTCCATGAGAAGATATTGTAAGGCCGTAATTCATGCTAAAGGTTACCCAACTAAGTATTAATTGGTAACATGGTGATAAATTTTTGTATATCTCATTTTTTCTATGGTGATCATTTTTGTATATCTTGTTTTTTCTACGTGTTTCACTTTTCTTCTTTATACTGTAACTGCTATTCTAATAGCAAATCCTTCATAAAGATTATTGCATTACATTCTTGATTAAATTATCTTTCCATTGATATATAATTTTATGGTAGTACTCCCCCCAAAAGTGGTGTTATTAGCTAGTTTTAGAAAATATACTTTTCCCAAAAGGTTTCCACAATTTTGGCCGCTACTGTATTTAGGGAAAGATATGTATACTGCCTACTTCACAATATAATTTACAAAAAATATAAAGCTAAATTAAATTGAAATATAATTTAATTACAAAAATCCCAATGCAGTTAAATCATTACTAATGATTCTGGAATAAACAGGGTTTAAGAATTTTCTTAAAGAACTGGAGACTAGGTGTAATCTGTATCTGGAAAGTCCAGGTATTCTGTAGCCTATGGGTGTAAACAGAGATACACACAGCATTATGTCCAAGTGTTTTACTTCATGAGAGTAAGGATGCCCAACATTTTTTCCTAAAAAATCATGGGGCAGGGGGTTGAAACTGTTGAAAGAGATTCATTTAGGGGACTGCACTGATTAGGCGACTGGAAGCTAAAACATATAAAGAACAGAATTCCAATCAGCTGGAATTGCTTATGTCTAGTTTAATATTCTAATTGTAGTTTCAAGTCTTTTTCAAAGTCATTATCATGTACAAGGCACTGCAGTGGTCTAATCGTGCGATGATGAGAGTGAGAGTCATGGGCATATGCCTAATCTACAAAGACCTACAGCTGGTTTAGCTGACAAAGCTGGATGAAGGTGCTCCTGGTTACAGCCAGAGGTGGGATTCAGCCGGTTCTGCAGATGGTCCGTGGGCTGTCTTTTATGTTCTGGAGGAATAGTTGGGATATAATTAAGCTGAGCATTTTTGCTGCATCTACTACTACAGTTAAGCATGATTATTTCCTTAACTTGGAAAGCCTAATTATCTTGTGACCAAGAGAATGGCTGAATGAAGAGAGTACTTGTATATGACTACAATTAAGCCCCAGATTTCTGTTGCTAAGTGAAACATTTCTTAAGTGATTTTTTTTTTTAATTTGATTTATATGCCGCCCTTCTCCGAAGACTCAGGGCGGCTTACAATGTGCTCAGCAATAGCCTTCATCCTTTTGTATATTTATACAAAGTCAGCTTATTGCCCCCACAAACTGGGTCCTCATTTCACCTACCTTAGAAAGGATGGAAGGCTGAGTCAACCTTGAGCCTTGGCGAGATTCGAACCCTGCAGTAATTGCAGGCAGCTGGTCTTAATTAACCAGCTTAATAACAGGGTGCCTTAAACCCCTGTACTACCAAGGCTCTTTTTTTGCCCCATTTTATGACCTTCCTTGCCACGGTTGTTAAGCGAAGCACTGTAGATGTTACTAACATGGTTGTGAAGTGAATCTGGCTTCCCCATTGATTTTGCTTGTCAGAAGGTCGCAAAAGGTGATCACATGATCCTGGCACACTGCGGCAGTCATAAATATGAGTCAGCTGCCAAGCTTCTGAATTTTGATCATGGGATTATGGACATGCTGCAAAGGTCGTAAGTGGGAAAAACAGTCATGAGTCACTTTTTTTCAGTGCTGTTGTGACTTTGAATGGTCACCAAAAGAACTGTTGTAAATTGAGTACTATCTGTACAGCAGCTGCACAAGAGAACCAATGATGTGTAAGTTTGGAAATGGAATGATAAATGGAACTCTGACAGAAAAGTTGGCATTTGCAACAAAGGCTTTGTTCTGAAATAGGCAGATGGAAATTATTTTAACCTGGGAAGAGTGGTAGAGCTGCTAAGGAACACCAAACTGATCAGGAGCCAGATTCGTCACCAGGACCACGCAGCTGCTGAAGGGCCCAGCTATTCAGAGAAACTTCTGAAGTTGACAGGCCAGCTGGAAAGCTCTGAAGTCCTTCGCTGTAAGGAAGGATGTGCAGAAAGCTTTTTAAAAGACCACCGTATTCAACAAAGGTTTTAAAAAGTACAACATTCTGCAGCTTCTTTTTATAGTTAACAGGTGAGAGGTCTTTTGAAACTGAGCATTTCTTTTGAGAGCAAATTACACGTTCTAATGACTTTGTAAATCACAGACCTAGGTTTTTTTGCAACTGAATGGCTTCACAGCATACCTTTGTTGCAGAAATGGATGTAAAGGATTTCAGAAACAGCCCACAGATGTTTTCAGAGCCTGACTCATCTCCAAGAGACTACTGTCTCTCTTGCAGATCATGACACCCAGAACTTCATATTGTTCAAGATACTGCAGAGCTGGAGAAGTGGTATGATGGTTAGGCTCTTGGGCTACCTGGAAGTTACAGAATAGAATAGAATTCTTTATTGTCCAAGTGTGACAGGACACACAAGGAATTTGTCTTCGGTGCATAAGCTCTCAGTGTACATAAAAGATATAAGTGATGAATCATGATCATAGTCATCATAAATACATTCATCAAGAATCATAAGACACAACACTTAGTGATAGACTACTAAATAAGCAATCAAAATCATACTAGGAAATTAAATAAAACAATATAAATCGTAAGATACAAGCAGCAAGGTTCTAGTCATAAGTAGAAAAGGAGCTAGCTAATAGGAAGGATGAGAAGAATAACAGTAATACAGTCTTAGTAAATAGTTTGATGGTGTTGTGGGAATTAGTTGTTTAGTAGAGTGATGGCATGCAGGGAAAAAACTGTCCTTGTGTCTAGTTGTTCTGGTGCTCTTCCCACCAACACCTAGACTTAGAACAAAGATCTCATTCATCTCATTTTTGCTCAGGCGAATTGCTACACAGGATTGAGTAGAGTACCTATGGAGTAGACCCAGTGGTTTCTAACCTCCCATGTTTTCAATATATAATTCCAACCAACCAAACAGTGCATTGTGGACTGAAGCAGTTTCTTAGATAAATCTATCAAACATCCTTTGGTATTTTCGAACCTAATAGAAACTTACCTTCATATAAGAATTCAGTCCTTTCAAATGCACAGGGAATATAAAATTGTTAGAGAAATATGCCATTAGTGGGGTATATTGTCTTGAAAGGATTCTTGGCATATTGGGTCAGCAAAACAATTTACATCTTTATAAGTTTAGTTAACTGATCTCATTTGAGTTAAAGGTGTCTTTAAAAAAAAAAACAGTTCTGCCTCGATGTGTCTGTAAGATCATTAATGATGCTCATTTTCTCAACTGCCATGAGTATTAAATGTGGGTAGGTGATACCTTTAATAAAACACATCACTAAAATATTACTGCATTTTGCTTCATCCATTCAGCCATTAATCCTCAACAAAAGGGGAAAGAATGACAGGAGTTAACAAAACTCCAAAATGTTGGAAGTACAGATGGTAGCAGTGAAAATGTCTGTAGGAATGGCTTCATATTACAAGTCAAAATACTGGAACTACTGAGTAGTCAAAACTTCATATGACAACGAAGACTATTAAAGTAAAAACTTAATCCAATTTAGCCCAACTGTTCATGTTAGTTAATCCTAATCCATAAACTTTTTCCAATCATGATGGATTAATTGCTGAGTTTTACCCTCAAGGTAAGGATTGACCCATCTTGTCCTGTGTTGTTTTTGCTTTCTTCTAAGTGTATATATATCACAAACTCCTTCACTTCTATGTTAAAATATATTTGTAAATGTTGGTAAGAGCCTAACATTGCCCGAATCAAATAAAAGTCTTGTCCATCTGCACTATCCAAATTTAATGATATAGCTATTCACATCACATTCACCCCAAAGAGACGATGACAGTAATTCTGCCTCCTCCTAAACATGGTTTGAATATACAATTACTGAAAACCAGCATTGGAAACCTTGGAAGCGGTCTTCGAAGTTTTCTAGCTAGATGGATTTATTGGTTGTGCTTTCTCCCACATTTTTTTATTTTTTAAAATATGCTCACGTTCTTTCCATCTATTTGTGTGTTAAGAAATATGGGAATATTGGTAAGATTTTAATAAAAATTGAACTGGATAAAATGTCCACACATCTGCCTCTGGAACAGTTTGGAGAGAGCTTGTATCAAATATACCTATGCCGAAAAGCCAGTTTATCACTTCTGTCTTCAAATTGTAATGCAACATCATAAATGAAATAGGGACGTGTAGAGATTCAAAATAGTTCTATTTCTGATGGCCAAATAATAGCTTTCTAAATATTTTTCAATGGAAAAGTTAACTTTGGTGAAAATCTCATAGGTGGATGCAACATTCTGACTTTCACTTTATTTGTCAGATAACTCCCAAAGTGTGCTGGGCCTTCTATCTTTATTTTTTTCTTCAGCCCTTTGTCTAATACAGGAGCTCCCAATCTTGGCAACTTTTAAGACCTGTGGACTTCAGCTCCCAGAATCCCCCATCTTATGATACTACGAGGGGTAGAATTTGCATTGTGGCATTACAACCCACATTTTGTCACTTGTTTCCTTAGTAGGCACCTATTTGGTCTTTCCCTTCCAAAGAGCGAAATAAGACTTTGATGTCGCTTCAGATTATTTTTAAAGCCTCATCAGTCCTGTTGAAGATTGTGGAAGAAACCCCAGAAGCAAAGTAATTTAATCCTGCTATTGTCCCTACCAGCATTATAGTAGCCATATAATACACAATGCATAATAAAACAGATACTAATAAAAAAGAAAGAGGGAATTATTTGTTATAACTGCTGAGTGTTGGATAACCAGTTTTGTTGGTGGTATCTTACTATCTGTTGCATACTCTACATACTGCTGTGCAAAATTTTGCTACCTTACAAGTTATGGCATGCTTTATAAGGGACTAGAATCCGTTTGTGGACTTTCTACATGTTAAATACAATAACAGATGATTATCAGAGGGATCTAAAGATTAGTGTAATGTTTGGGCTAACCTGTTGGCTGTCCCCCCCCATCTATATTATGATTAGATGTTGGATTGATTTAATCATTAGATTTTTGAAATATTTGTTTATTTAATATAGTATTTTTGTTAAATAAGGATAGGAAAGCTTATAGCTATTTGTAGACTTGTTATGTAAGGGCAGGAGAACCTTTCAGGCTTTTAAAAAAAAAATACTTTTCACCATTTCTCTTTATCAGGCCATATCCAAATGTTTCAATTACTTTTGATCCATGGTGACAAGAATGCTCCCTGTATAGGTTGTTATTAAATCTGTCTTTAGCAAGCAGATGAGAGGCTGTTGCATTGAGTCTAAGGATAGCTCTGCAAATGGTAAGGCAACACTTCCAAATTGGTGAGATAATTGGTGGGTTGGAAACATTGACTCAACCTAAACCTCCAGGCTCAACCTAAGACTCCTAATATTTTTAGGAACTAGTTGCAAGATTTTTTGGTATTTCATACCTATAGGACCCATTAAGAAAACACTGTATAGAAATGGTTTGTCATTGCTGGAATCCTGGAAAGATTATTTTCTCATTCATCCTGGGAATCCTTTATAATCCATATTGAAATACTAAGAAGGCCCAACTCTGCTTACCTTCCACATACAGACAAGTTCAGCCAGGAGTTGCCAACTGCTGAGGTTGCCAACTGCTGAGGTCAATATTATATTTTAAATAGTAACAAAACTGATCCCTTCACACATTTGAATTAGGAGAACTTTTCAGGGACAGTAAAATGTGTTCGCAGTATCCAAATGAGTTAACTAATGAGTGAATTAATGAGTTTTGTACATGCCTATATAATTTTTCACACAGCTGTTGTCAATCAGGTCCTGTCTTAATTTTGCCCATTCTTTCTCTTATCTTTTACTGTGCATTACTCTAAAGCTTTAGCATAAAGGTTTTGTTCTAACTGTATAGGCACATCTCAAACAGTTCCTCATTTCTTTTCAAAATGCTTGCAGAATGGCTGTTTTACATTTTTCTAAGTTAGCATCAGTAGAATTGTCATTTTGAAATTGACAGGTATTTGCAACAGTCAACAATGCATTGTGCACATCTTGGCTCACTCACCACTGTAGATAATATCTGTCAGGTGTCACAACAATGTAGAAACTCATTAAACTATAAAGAGCTATACTATAATAATAAGGAATTATGGGTAAAAGTCTAGTAATTATCCCAGTTGATTTGAGCTAGTCAAGTTTATCCTTAGAGGAAACGCTGTAGTTCTTTTTAAATCTTTAAAAAAATGTTTCAAAGGAAATCTCCCTGGTTTGAAAGATCACCTCTTAGCAACCTTAGACTATTGGGGGATGAAAGAACAACTTGCTTTAACTTCTCCCTTTCAATCCTAAATTATGTATTTTCATTCACGAATCTTTTCTGGAAGTATCATTTCACTTGAACTAAGCAGTCTGTAGCCCTCCAGGTATCATTGTACTGCAATTCCCAGCAGCTCCAGACAGGATGGTTAGTTATGAATATACTAGGAGTTTGCAGTTGAACAACTGGAAGATCACAGCTTCCTCTTTGTGCCCCTTACAGACTCAGAATTTATATTAACTCTATTCTAGTAGTTGGATGATTACCCCAGACATTAAGGGAGAGAGAATAGCGATGCTGTCAAATCCATGGCCTCAAATCCATCACTAAACTTCATTAAAATTAGATTAATGCAATGTTAGCCAATAGTAGAGAATATTAGTAAATGTAAGCTTTCCTAATATATTTAATATTTTTCCATCTATAACTTCAAATGTTACAATTATATCATAGAATAAGAACCATGGAATTCTTTATTGACCAAGTGTGATTGGACACACAAGGAATTTGTCTCTGGAGCGTAAGCTCACAGTGTACATAGGTAAGATAAAGGTTCTCCTCACACATATGTACTAGTCGTTCCCGACTCTAGTGGGCGGTGCTCATCTCTGTTTCAAAGCTGAAGAGCCAGCACTGTCCGAAGACGTCTCCGTGGCCATGTGGCCGGCATGACTAAACACCAAAGGCACAAGGAACTCTGTTACCTTCCCACCAAAGGTGGTTCCTATTTTTCTACTTACATTTTTTACGTGCTTTCGAACTGCTAGGTTGGCAGAAGCTGGGACAAGTAATGGGAGCTCAGCCCGTTACACAGCAATAGGGATTCGAACCACTGAACTGCCGACCTTTCGAGTGACAAGCTCAGCATCTTAGCCACTGAGCCACCGCATCCCTTATCACAGTGTACATATAAACAGCAAATAATAGGTAGCAGAATGCTCCAACCAAGCCTTGAAGATACCATATGGGTCATTAGGGTTTGAAATTATGCATCTATGGCACAGTGCAAAAAAAAAAAATAAAAAAAAAAATAGGATCACTAAAAGTCCCAATTTTAATTTTTAGGTGGCCCAAATGCTAGGAATAAGATGTGGAAAGCTGATTTCCCCCCCAATGTCTCGGAAGAGAATTGTACATTATCTTGTGTAGTGCTGCTGCCAAGAACATTTTTTAAAAATTAATTTCAAAATATTTTCTTCAGGTATATTTGATGGCAAACATCATGAATGAGGAGGTGGTTGCAAGTAGAAGTGCAAAATGTGAGATTAATCCAGGCATATGAGTGGCAGCTGTAGTTTGTACTATCAGAAGTGCAGACATCTCAAGCACTGAATTGCCAACCATATAAAGAATGCTCAGCCCATCCTCTATTTGTCTAGCCTCTGAGGCTCCATCAAATACAAAATGTAAAATGCGCAACACTGCTTCATCCCAACTCTAACCTAGATGGTTATCCCTATAACAGATCGTCAAGCGCAGAATCAAGAAAAATGAGCAAGCCTTAAAAAGAACAAAAACTGTTGCTGACGATTTTGCAAAACTCAGCTTGATGTAGTTCCTTTTAAGATTTTGTATCTTAATATCAGTGTTGGCCTGACAGTTTAGAAGCATTTGGAGAGGAATACAAATGAAAAGGGCATACTGTTCAAACCATGTTCACACCACCATCTAGAAAAACATGGCTAGGAAGCTCCAGAATTATTTACATCTTCATATTTTCAGAGAGCAAAATTTCTGATCGTGTACAGATTCGTCACTGAGGAAGTGACTATATTAGTTAAAACTCATTAAAAGAGATACCATAATAATAAGCCAGAATCTAGAATACAGGCTTAATCCAAACAGAGCCAAACCATGATTTGAAGAGTTTTGAAAAAAGAAAAGCAAAAGGGTTTAGATAATAATGTTTTACCAATAAAGGAGAATATTTGTAACTCAGGGTTGAAATGAGAGAATATTTATTTATTTATTTATTTATTTATTTATTTATTTATTTATTTATTTATTTATTTATTGGTTCGATTTATATGCCGCCCTTCTCCGGAGACTCAGGGCAGCTTACAATGCGTTAAGCAATAGCCTTCATACTTTTGTATATACCTGCTTAGTAGGGCTTTCAGGCCCCCCTAAGCAGTGTTCTTTTTTATACAGTCATTTTATTGCCCCCATAATCTGGGTCCTCATTTTATCTACCTCGAAAGGGTGGAAGGCTCAGTCAACCTTGAGCCTGGTGAGATTTGAACTTGCAGTAATTGCAGGCAGCTGCTGCTATTTAACAGCACTTTAGTCTGCTGCGCCACCAAGGCTCTAGTAGAATAGAATAGAATAGAATAGAATAGAATAGAATAGAATAGAATAGAATAGAATAGAATAGAATAGAATAGAATAGAATTCTTTATTGGCCAAGTGTGATTGGACACACAAAGAATTTGTCTTGGTGCATATGCTCTCAGTGTACATAAAATAAAAAATACGTTCATCAAGAATCATAAGGTACAACACTTAATGATAGTCATAGGATACAAATAAGCAATCAGGAAACAATATCAATATAAATCGTAAGGATACAAGCAACAAAGTTACAGTCATACAGTCATAAGTGGAAGGACTGTATGACTGTAACTTTGTTACAGGTCCTTTGTTACAGAGGTCCTTTGTTACAGAGGTCCTTTGTTACAGAGGTCCTTTGGTGCTCTCTGAGCTTGGCTGTTTTCTTGCAAACGTTTCATTACCCAGAGTAGATAACATCATCAGTGCTGTGCTTTTACTGATGATGTTACCTAGCTTGGGTAATGAAACGTCTGCAAGAAAACAACCAAGCTCTGAGAGCACCAAGAACCCCTCAATAATGTTTTAATCTTGCTGTCCAGGCAGCTGAATAATAGGTTTCACTCCTGAGAAAATTCCTAAAACATGTGGACCATTGAACCAACTGAAATCCATGTTGGCATATATTACTCTTGGGGATTGGACCATATATACTCAGTCCTACCGTAGATGTTTTTTTTTATGTAAGAATCAAAAATACCATCATGCAACATTTTTGGGGCTGAGGCCATTTGGCTATAATATTCTGGCAATTGCACCTTGAAACAAAGTTCAGGCAAGAATAAATACTGGGACAGAGCAAATATTAAACTCGATTAAAACTAGATTAATGTGTAATATTAGCCAATAGTAGAGAAAAGGAATAAATGTAAGCTTTCCTAATATATCTAATATTTTTCCTCCTATAACTTCAAATGTTACAATTATATCATAGAATAAGATTCATAGCATTCTTTATTGGCCAAGTATGATTGGACACACAAGGAATTTGTCTCTGGAGTGTAAGCTCACTGTATACATATAAACAGCAAATAATAGGTAGTAGAATGCTCCAACCAAGCCTTGAAGATACCACATGGGTCATTAGGGTTTGAAATTATGCATCTATGGCACAGTGCAAAAAAAAAAAAAAAAAGAAAGAAAAAAAAGAAAGAAAGAAAGAAAAAAGATCTCTAAAATTCCTAATTTTAGTTTTTAGATGGCACACATGCTGGGAATAAGAAGTGGAAAGCTGATATTCTGATCCTGCAAAGAGTCTAGGGAAAGTATATCGCAGGCCTTTGGCTTGTTCTCTGTGTTGAGAAGATGTTGGGACATAGGAATCAGGTTTCATGAAATGGTATGGAGAGAAGTGCCTATCTTAGTTACTGTAGCCTTGACGGTACAGTAGGAGATGAAAAGGGCATGTAAGCCATAGAACAGAATGGAATGGACAAGATTGGCTTTAATAGAAATCTAGCTTTTCAGCAAATCTGAAATAAAGGAATAAGATCAATGCCTTTGGAACCTTTCATATTATATGCAATATATGGATAGTAGAGGAGCCGAGGTGGCGCAGTGGTTAGGGTGCAGTACTGCAGCTACTTCAGCTGACTGCTAGTTCAGCAGATCAGCGGATCAATTCTCACCAGCTCAAGGTTGACTCAGCCTTCCATCCTTCCGAGGTAGGTAAAATGAAGACCCAGATTGTTGGGGGCAATATGCTATTTAGTATACTGTCTTTGGTATAAGCCGCCCAGAGTCCTCGGAGAGTGGGCGGCATAGAAATATGAATAATTAAAAAAAAAAAGAAAAAATGGTTAGAAAATGAAGTGGTATTTTATCAATATTCATCAATGCATATGAATCTCCGATCTTTTGCTTTCAAGTTTATATTGAGCATTATTCCCAGATATATTGTTTCAGAGTCTATAATGTTACCACATTTGTGGCAGTTCTCTTTCTCCAGTCCCCACCTCCCTATACCAACGAATAGATTTTGGAACACAACTAAGGTGGTTTATAATATACGCCAAGTTAATTCAGACAGCCAGCTCATCCCCCCTCAACAAAACTATGGCCCATATACAAGTCAAATCTGTTCCTTTCCTTGGGCAATGATTTATTTCCCTCTTAAATTGGCTGGACCAGTTAGTTTTTTATTTTTATTAAGTCACACTATTCTTAAATGAAACTATTGATTTAAAGTCAGCTTAGTGAGGATTTAATTTGTTTTCAGGGGATTAGAGCAGGTAACATGGGATAATTTTACAATAAAGTGGAATAGAAGCATTCCTTCACATTACCCTCACCTCTTTTTTTTGTGCCAGGCTGCAGAGACATTACAAATTTTCTAGTAAATTGTGAAAATACATTCATAAATCAGTCCTAATTCCACTGCCTGCTTAGAAGCTATTTTAAAGTATATTTTCTTCTGACCTTGTCCCTGTTTGTCCTTCTATTGATAGGTTATACATCTGATGATTAACACACAAACATTGAAGCCCACACAGGGGGGAAAATTCAGTAAACTTTGGATAAAGACATTTATGGTGAGGTTTCTTTTTTTTATTGTTTGCTTCTCTGTGGGATGAAATAGCACATCCTTGAAAGGTAGAATGGGAATAGAATAGTAAAGATGGCAAATAAAATGCAGGCTGAAATTGGAAAAACCGTAAAGCTGAACATAGTTTTCTCCTAGCTAAGATGTTTTTGAAATTAAATTGTAAAGTTTAGGTAAACTCCATGGAAAGCATGAGTGCTTAGATCTACATTCAGGAGGACATTATTTATCCACTATAGCTGGCTCAGGCATTCTGGGAGTTGAAGTCCACAGGTTGTAAAGTTCGTAAAGGGGCCGTAGTTGTCTATCCCTGTACTATATCCAAAGTATTGTCATGCCTTTAACCTACTGGACTCAGATTTTTAAAATTACTGTCAATATTCCTTGAAAGATAGATCTATTGCTTTGTTACAAGATTAAAAACTGCTCTTTCCAACCTGAATAATCTTAAACCCTTCAGAATGCACCATCTCCAGTGCTTTGTTTCTTTTTAGTAGTAGCCAGAGGCTACTGGGTGCACTTTCCCTAATATGCGAGGGAGGCTAAGTTGGACAGTTACAGGGTTAATCACTTTCACTCTAGGGAAGGGACCTATAATCAGCTGCAATGACTTGGCACAGTCCTTCCACAGAGCACCTAGTTGCTGCCCGATGCAGCCATTTTGTCCTGGAGAATCAGACTACTATGCTTTGCTGGTCACAAATTGCTTTTTTAAAACTTTTTTTTTGCAGTTAATCCATTGATAATTTTTAAATCAATGAACTGAACTCTACTCTAGAAGCCCATGCTCCATTCAACACTTACATGTCCAAGTTTTTGTTTCTCCTTAGGCTGGGTAAATATGGTCTCTTTCCTTTCTTAAGAAGCAGGGGAACAAGTGCAATATGAGAATATCCTTGGACTGTGGCAATACCTTTGAGAAAAGAGAAGGAAGGTTCATAGCCAAGGCAATAGATAAGAGACATCTCGGCCCACAGAAGAAACAGGAGGGGTGTGGAAAGCATCTGAGAAGAGACCCCTCTAGGTCCCTGGAAAAATAAAATAAAATTAAATTTAAAAAGATGGGAGACATATGCTTTCAGACATGCAAGGTTCTGTTAATGTAACCTTACAATAAAGGTTGTGTTAGTTCTCATGGGATTGGTTTCCTCCAGTGACTTGTCAGGTAGCGGGCGATAGTGAACTAATCAGGTGGTCTAGGGGTATCAAACTGGCAGGCCGTGGGCTGGATAAATCATGTGCAGGCCATGCTCACCCCAGCACCACGAAGGGGAAAACATCGCAAAAGTCATGTGATGCCGTGAGTTTGGTGTAAACCGAGCACAACATGACCTCATCACTAACATACCGCTATCCGGACTGAAATTTCTGAAGCTGGTTTATGAATAAGCTGAGAGCAGCACAGGAGACAAGCAAGAAGGAGACAACCTTCTGTCTTCAATTGCTCTTTGTCAAAATACATCATTTAATAAACATTTGCAGGGGAAATGAAAGGTGTTTAAGGACTGAGCAACATTGAAGTTGTTTCTACTTTTCTCTGAATAGAGAATGACATTGAATCCCCAGCAGTGTAGTTCTGAGTAAGTAGTAATGTAGTGCAAGTAAAGAAGAGAATGGAATTAATGGAAATGGGATAATTGAAGTCTATTATCTTCAGGGTTCCTCCCTTTGTTGTCAGGCATGTGTCAAAGCATGTTACATAGTTAAAAAAGAAATCATATACTCAGGTAATGCCCTTGGGTTTGGGGGAGTTGAGAAAATGCAGCTCTTTTCATAAGACAAAGATTTTTTGGGAAAATGAAAAAATCAAATACTATCACAGTGGAGATGAAGATGAAATTTCCTTCTCCTAGGAACCTCTCTATAAATCTTGATTTTTTCCCCCCTTTGTGTAATAATCATAGAAGAATAAAACTAAACAATGCCACTTATTCCCATCTCTGCTAAAGTCAATGATCAAACTATTTATATTTCCTCTAGCACAAAGCAACTACAATGTACTTTAAACATACAAAGTATATTTTACAACATATTGTTTCTCGCCAAAGTATTTTCCTACATTTAAATTTCAAAAATTTTAGACGCAGGTGAACCAAACAAGTGAGCCATGCTGTAGATCAGAATCCTTTCCTGCTTGAAGATTTTAAGAAGTCTATTAGAAATAAGATGAAATTTTTTTTTGTAAGCCCATTAACACATCATAACAGCAACAACGTTGTCTATTGACTTTCCCCAGGAGGTAGAGAAGTGTGAGTTTTATTTTCTTTCTGCTTGCAATATCACAGCAAGTCTGTTTTATGTTTCATTTATGAATTCACAAATAGTAAGAGAACATTAGTATAGCTAAATCATAAGTACTGCAATTATTTCTATTTTATATTTATTAAGGGGAAAAATAGTACTTCTCCTCCAAAAAAAAATTACTTTGAAATAAAATTAAAAGTATAGGAAACAAAAAGAGTGGCACAACAAACCTATTAAACAAATGGAGGTGCACATACATGATGATTATCTGTATAACATCAATATGCTTATAGAGAAATTAAAATAAAATAAGCTAAGGAGGTACACTATAGTTAACTGACTATTGAATATGTAACTTATATGACAAGTGAGTCCATTATTTGGGTTTAATTCTCGACATGCCACCATTTGAAGAAGTCAGCGCGAGGTATACTCATGTGTCCTTGCTAAAACTAATAGTATCTGGCTTCATTGTCTTTATTTTGGAATGTTTGTTAATTTATTTAAATTTGTGTACTACCCAGGCACAAAGTATACATTTGTGTACTGCCTAAACACAAGCTTTCCAGTGGTTTACAACAGTAAAATCCATAAAAACAGAAATTAAAGGGTCCTTCAGTGCTAAGAAAATTCACTATGCTATTAAACATGTAAGGAGAACTTAAATAAGTCACAAACAAACAAACAAACAAACAAACGGCAGTCTCACTTCACCATGAACACCTAAATGCCTATCAAGAGAGAAGACATGAACAAGGTGGAGTCAAAACATCTAAACAGGTAAGCTTTTCAACAGTATTGGAGGACTGCCAAGCTGTCTTCTGAGGTAGGGATTTAGCTGGAGAAAATCGTGCAGCCCTGTGTCCCACAGGGGTCTCAAAGGAACATTCGTCTCCTCTCATTGGCAATGTTTGGATATTTTGGAAATGTAGATGTGGAAACCAAGAATTGTCAAAGGAGCAAAGGAAGCTATGGTATCTTTAAGAGGAAAAGTTGGTGGGTAGCAGAATGACCACCACTATAATGCATCTCGTTGCTCCTGGGTCCAGTGGTCAGGAACGGAACGGGTTACTTCTCACTTCAATATGCTTGATTGAGTCTGCTTAGCTGAGAAGCTCCGCCCCTCCGCCCAGCTTCCCAGCTTTCTGACTCAATCCGATTGAGAAGGACACGTTTGAGCTGAGCTCCTGACTATTAATTGTTGCAGGATTGCATTCACCGCTTCTCAGAGCTGTTGGTGAGTTTTTCCCAGCGAGGAGGGCTTTGCACCCTAATCCGCTGAGGGATTAGCCAGCTCAGAAGGGACTGCAGGTTCCCTTTTGGTTGAGCCTGGCCCCTCGCATCAGCGCGAAGGGGTAACACCCGAGACCGCTGGCAGCGCTAAATCGCGGGGAAACCCGGCTGGGATTCCCGAAGGAGTCCTGGTGCCTTCCCCCTCCAATTCAGAGCCGCCTGTCCTTCCGCAGGAGGAATTTCGTCGCTGGGGTGTGCGACGGCTTCCACGTGGAGCTAGCGGCGCGGGAGGCTTCCCTTTAGCCGCGGTTTCGGCGAGCGGCGTTTCTCCACGTGGGAAGGCTTCGAGGACGGCTCCGGACTCCCTGGGTGGGCCAGTTTCACTGGTCTTCTCCCGTTTGGCAGCCTTTCGCTTTTCTGAAGGTATGGAGAGGGGGGATGTTGGTTGGCCCCCCCCCCTATGGCCCTTCATTCCCGGCGGCCATTTTGAAGCCTCCGCATGGCCGTTAGAGGCCCTGGCTTGTCTGGTAGCCAGTACCGTTTCGGGCCCTCCCGGCGCCATTTTAAAACGACCACATGGCCTTTAGAGGCCCTTTTTTCCTACCAGCAGCTATTACGGAAACCATCCAAATTTGGCAGTTAGTAAACTGAATGGTTATTCTATGGGCCCTGATCTTCAACATTAATTAATGGCTGCATATTTATCCCTAGCTCCAGATGGCTTCTAAAAGATCCTCCAGGCCCACTAAGCAACGCCTTCAAGGCGAGGATCAGCAAGGACAAACAGCTGTTCCTGCAAAGAGAAGCAGGAAGACTCGCCATACTGCTGGAGCCACTAAATCTGCACAGTCTTCTGCAGCCTTGGCTAAAGAGGAGCTCAAACTCCACAAAGCCATAGAGAAAGCCATCCAGAAGGCCACTAAAGCTGCTTCAGTGCAGGAAAGTGTTCCCCTGAGCCCACCTTCCACAGCTCTTCATAGTACAACTCCTCAACCCAGGGAGGCCTCCCCTTTGCCTCAAGCTTCTGGCCCTGCATTATCTCCCGATGGGTCCCCACCTCCGGCTGAGGCTCAGGCAGGAGTTAATGTCACCTTGTTTGGGGAACAATCGGAACCAGGCCCCAACCCTGCCCCTTCTTTAATCAGGCCTTCAGGTAATCAGCCTGGGGCTCCCTCTGATCCGGCCTCTGGGGCTCCAGAGACCCTCATCACTCCCGTTCTAGCTTCCTACATTCGGGAGGCTATTCGAGAAGGGGTTAGACAGGAATTACACCAAGGAACTTCCTCCTGGGTATCTGACCAGGAAGGCTCTCTGTTAGATGTTGAGGGCTCCATTATTTCTTCTAATCGTATGGCCACACACGGTGAGGAACTCCGGGATGCAGTTCAGACCAGGGCCCCCTCTTCCGGCCCTTCAGAGCAGGGTTCCCTCACGGGGGCGGACCTTCTGGATCAGGAGATGTCTGAGGATGAAGATCTTGCACCGGATCAGCCGGCATTTGTGGGCCTATTTAAACCCCAATTATTCAGGTCCCTCCTTCACAAGGCCAAACTGACTACTGGGTTGGGGGTTTCCCGGCCTTCAGAGACTTCCCCTACGGAAGGTCCCTCCACATCAGTCCCTCTTTTTGAGGAACCAATAATAGAATCAGAGGAGATTCCAGGTCCCAAGATTTTTAGAGATGTTTTACAACGCCAGTGGTCCTCTCCTGCTTCGGGACCTAGCCCAAATTCCTTAGACAAGCGCATATATAATTTGGCACCTGAACTAACATCTCTCTTGCAGGTCCCTTCGGTTGACCAACCAGTAGCGGAGTTGTCCGCCACTTCCAACTTAGCTGGTCCCCCAGAAGATAATCTACGCCCTGAGGACAGACGTTTGGAACATTCCCTAGTCCGCTCCCATCAAGCCACGGCCTGGTCAATAAGATCGACCATGGCCGCCTCCTTTTTTAATCGGGCTTCCATTCTTTGGTTAAGACAACTGCAGGCTAGACTCCCTATCTCAGACGTCCGGGCTCAACAGGACATTAGTAAGGTCATTGTGGCTCTAGAATATTCAGCTGATGCCACATTGAATGCATCACGATTCGCAGCCAAGGCCATTGGCTCGACCGTGGCTTCCCGTCGCCTGCTTTGGCTACGCCAATGGCAAGCTGACTCCAAGTCCAAATGGCGTCTAGCTTCATCCGCCTTTGAGGGACCTAAGCTTTTTGGAGCGGCTCTGGAACCACTCCTGGTGGAATCCAAGGATAAACGCCGCATCCTACCTTCCATGTCCCGTCGGTCTGAGATTCGTTCTCAGTCGTCCTTTCGGCCCTTTCGTAACCAGGAGGGAGGATTCACGGGTGCCCGTAGACAAAGGTCCTTTCCTCCCCGCCAGTCTCGGTTTCCAGACCGTCAGTTCCCTTCCTCCTCCCGAGGCCAGGCTAGGCGCCCCTTCAGGGGGGGACGGGGGCGGGGTTTCCGCAGGTCACGCTGACGGTCTGGGTGGGCTTCCCATTGGAGGTCGTCTGGCAGCCTTTGCCGACCAGTGGGAGGCTACCTCTTCGGACGAATGGGTCAGAGAGACTATCAGGTTTGGTCTCTCTCTAGAGTTTCTCTCCACCCCCCCAGATCGATTTCTGCCATGCCCTCTCTCCCGGGTCAGGGCTTCCCGCCTTCTCGTAATGTCCGCTATTCGGCACCTTCTCGAAATTCGAGCCATAGAACCTGTTCCCCCGGAGCAGCGCGGACTAGGCTTCTATTCACGCCTCTTTGTCATCCAGAAATCATCAGGGGGCTGGAGAGCGATTCTCGACTTGAAGTCTCTGAACCGCCGTATCTCTTATCGGCGGTTCAAGATGCAATCCCTTCAATCCATCCTGGAGGGGATCAGGTTGGGGGACTTCCTTACCTCCATAGACCTGACGGAAGCTTATCTGCATGTCCTCATCCACCCGGCTCATCGCCGTTTCCTCAGATTCTCCTTTCAGAACGATCATTACCAATACAGGGCACTCCCGTTCGGCCTTTCCTCGGCCCCTCGGGTGTTCACAAAGTTGATGTCCGCTCTTGCAGCTCACCTCAGGTCCATTCCGGTGAGAATCCAATTCTACCTAGACGATCTCCTCATACAATCGGCCTCAGAGCAGCTAGCACAGCAGGACCTTTCCACCACACTCCGGGTCCTCAGGACCCACGGGTTTTCGATCAACTTGTCCAAGAGTCACATGGTACCCTCCACTCGCATCCGTCACCTGGGAGCCATCATAGACACGAGGGAATGCAAGGTGTACCTCTCCCAAGATCGTCTAGACAGCATACGATCCTTAGTCAGGTCAGTGTTGAAGGGGAAGGCTCCCTCTCTGGCGACGTTGTCCCAGCTATTAGGGAAGATGGTTTCATGCATCGGGATAGTTCCCTGGGCCCGACTCCACTGCAGGCATCTGCAGTGGTTCCTTCTCCCTTACCAGAAACGGCTTTTGGGGACATCCCAACGGAAGGTCCATCTTCCCCCGGCAGTCCACAATTCCCTCAAATGGTGGAGCTCCAATGCCCTCCTCAAGGGGAGGGAGTTCAGGGTGTCCCACACTATGATCCTGACCACGGACGCCAGTCTTCACGGCTGGGGGGCACATCTGTCGTCCTCCATAGCTCAGGGTCGTTGGTCCCGGACCGACCTGGAGCACAACATAAATTGGTTGGAGCTCCGGGCCATCCACCTAGCCCTCCGCGTGTTTGTCACCAAGGTCCAGGACAGACATGTGCTGGTGAGAACAGACAACGTGGCTGCCAAAGCCCATGTAAACCGTCTGGGGGGGACTCGATCTCAGCCCCTCATGGAAGAGGCCGAGAGATTGGGGGCCTGGGCGGAAGGTCATCTGAAGTCCTTGAGGGCCGAGCACATCTCGGGGGTAGCGAATTCTCAGGCAGACTGGCTCAGCCGAGCCACGGTGGATCCGGGGGAATGGACTCTGGACCCAGAGTTGTTCACAGAGATAACGTCTCGGTTCGGGATTCCTGTCGTGGACCTCTTCGCCACTCGGGAGAACAGCCAGACACAGAGGTTCTTCTCCCGGTTCCCGGATCCAACAGCGGACGGCGTGGATGCCCTACACAGCAACTGGCCTCCCGGCCTCCTGTACGCCTTTCCCCCTCTCCCTCTCATAGCCAGGGTCATTCGCAAGATGCTTCTGGAGAGGGCAGAGCTGATTCTGATCGCACCCCACTGGCCTCGGCGGCCTTGGTTCGCGGACCTGCGAGCTCTCTCCGTCCGTCGTCCTTGGCGTCTACCTCCGGACAGGCTTGTACTACGTCAAGGATCGCTACATCATCCAGACGTCGAATGGTTACAACTAGCCGCTTGGCGGTTGAGCGGCGACTGCTGAGAGACCGGAAACTTCCCACCAGTGTCATCATGACCATCCAGGCAGCTCGTCGTCCCTCGACGACTCGTATTTACGATTCGACCTGGCGGTCCTTTTCCTTCTGGTGCCAGAGGAACTCCATTGTCTCTACGGCCGCCTCCACGGAGGATGTACTGGTGTACCTTCAAGATCGGTTGGAGGCAGGTCTCGCTCCTAACACACTCCGCAGGCAAGTAGCCGCCCTTTCTTCTATCCTTTGCTGTGGGTCCAGGGGGTCCCTTGCCAGTCGCCCTCTCATTCGGCAATTTCTCAAAGGAGCTTCTAACATTCGCCCTCCCACCGTCCATAGGTACCCTACATGGAACCTTCCCAAGGTTCTAGATGCCCTCACGAGGGCTCCCTTTGAACCCCTCAGGGAGGTGGGATTGCGTTTTCTTTCCTACAAGGTGGCTTTCCTCCTCGCCATCACTTCGGCCAGGAGGATATCGGAATTAGCAGCTCTTTCCATGCGGGCTGACCTGTGTGTTTTTCATACCGACAGAGTAGTGTTAAGGTTGGATCCCACCTTTCTCCCTAAGATTAACTCTGCCTTCCACCGGGGCCTAGAAATTATTCTCCCTAATTTCTGCCCTAACCCTTCCCATTCCCTAGAACGGGCCTGGCACACTCTCGATGTAAGGCGCGCCCTCCGCATTTACCTTCGGAGGACTTCCCCCTTTAGGCAATCAGAGTCCCTCTTGGTCTCCTTCCAACCTTCCTCCTTGGGTAGGAAGGTCTCCTCGGCCACCCTGGGTCGCTGGATCAGGGCTACCATCGCCAAGGCTTACGAAGCCCAGTCTCTTCCGGTCCCTAGGCACATCACGGCCCATTCCACTCGCAGCGCAGCAACCTCGGTGGCCTGGGCTACTCAGGCTTCCATCGAGGAGATCTGTAGGGCAGCTGCTTGGGCTTCCCCTACTCCTTTCATTAGGCATTATCGTTTAGACCGTTTTGCCTCAGCCGACGCAGCCTTCGGCCGCAGAGTACTGCAGCAGGTTCACGGGGAACGGGCCTCCTCTCCTCGGGTGGGTCCCTCCCTATAAGGCCTATGCTTTGGCATGTCCCGTTCCTGACCACTGGACCCAGGAGCAACGAGATTGGGCGTTGACTTACCTGAACGCTTCATCTGGTTGCTCTGGGTCCAGTGGTCAGCCCCTCCCTGTTCGATTCTCGTCGTTTCGGCCCGTTTCGGCCTTGTTTGTTTGTGTTCTATGCAGCTCTACGTGTCGGTCTGCTTATCGTCTTTCGCCAGAAAGCTGGGAAGCTGGGCGGAGGGGCGGAGCTTCTCAGCTAAGCAGACTCAATCAAGCATATTGAAGTGAGAAGTAACCCGTTCCGTTCCTGACCACTGGACCCAGAGCAACCAGATGAAGCGTTCAGGTAAGTCAACGCCCATTCCCTTTCCCTTCCATTAGTTTATAACTTTAGAAGGAGCTTGTAGGAAGTAAGAAAGTACAATTGTCTTTATTTTAATATAAATCTTTTACATGTTATTATAGCTAAAGTAATCTTTCAGTCTCGTTCTATCTCTACCCTAAAATAGTTAGTCATGTGGGTTGGAAAACAAAGTATCTGCATGATAGATCTACCTAGGCATTGGACTTCTTTTTCATTAGTTAAGTAGTTGTTCCATCTGCCCCTTATACATCTCTCAAGGTTAAAACAAAATTGTGTGGAGCTTCATTGTTAAAACTGCTTAGAAGGAAAAAAAATCTACTCAATGTTCATAGATCAACTTTTAAGATTACCACCAGAAATCTTTTCTGCATTTGCTTACAATTAAATGCCTTTGCTTTCAGAGAGATTTACAGTTCTCATCACAGACTGAAAATTGATCTGGCCAGAACAGAGCCATCAGCCGAATGGGTCACTTTGTAGTCAGCTACAGTTGGAGTGAAGGAAGCTGCCTTTTATTGATTCAGATGCAATATTATTCACTCAGCAGGGCATCAACTTCCTGGGGGGAGCCCATGCTCCACTTGGAGGTGTTGGGGAGTGAAGCCTCAGATCTTTTGCACAAAATGCTTGTGGTGTTTCATTAACATGTTACCATTCTCAACCCTGAATGCTTGTTGTTCACATAGAAAGATGCAACAGAATACTTGAGAACCACAAATGCAAAATCATATAAACAGGGGTGCAATTGGCATTGTCAAGCCTACCTTTTCTTGAGTAATTTTAATTGATTGTGAAAGGATTGAAGCCAAGGACCTTTCAAACATCTGCAGCTGTTTTCTCAATATATGTTCTTTATTTTCTTATTCGGTCAACAGTCCTAATTATTGCTCTTTATTAATTATTTTTGAGTCACACTGTTTCAACATATTCTAATTTTGATTTTTAAAAAAATATTTATTGCAGTTGTTAGAATTATGGTTTTACTTTTTTAAATGGAAACCACTTTAGGATTTTTTTTAAAAAATGAAAAGCAGTCCAGAAATTTTATACTGAACTCAAACAATTGACTGCATAATCTGGCTCTTGCATTTATGCATTTGATGTAAAATGGCCTTTGAAAATAGCCTAGAAACAATTGCCAATGCAAAATAAGGATGTCAGATTAGATTATTTATACCTATTGATTAGAATCCCTCTTGCTTGTTATGCTTCCTATCTTATTATACTAATCTTTCCTGGCTTGGGATATCAATGATTGATATATGCTTCTTCCTACCTATTTATCTTTTTTTCCCCTTTTCATTCTTCATAATAAGAATTTTATTTATATACCTTTCTCTTAAAAGACCTCAGAGCAGAGTACAAAGCAATAAAAGTACAGCATCCCTATCTAGCAATTACAGCATCAATTAAAAACTACAAGTGCTCCATCATCCGGAAGCCCAGAGAGCAACTATTAGAGCAAATACCTTCTCAGGGTGATGTCTAGTTATTCAATGTTGTCAGTAGCTAAAATCTCCCAGCACTAACATTCGTTTCTACCAGAATTCGTGCTTTCTCATTCTTTGCATTTCATGTTGGTTTCTCTGATTTCTTGAGTGGCCTTTGCTTCTATTTTATAACCCGTTTAACTGGATGCTACCTTATAATAAGCACCTGATGAATAGGAATTGCAAATAAATGCGAAAAAAACATAGCTACTCTTTGATAAACAGAGACTGAATAAAATGCATGATATTGTGAAAGTGAACATGTGCTTGAAAGGAGATGATTCATTCTGTGAAAGCAAACCAGAGGACCTTATTCTAAGTCTTTTTGAATTAACACTAAAGTCTGTAGCACAATAATTAATTAGTTAGTGTCTTATTTCTTACTAGCTTTCAGTCTCCTTACTTGCTGGAAACCACATTGTTTCAAAGCCATTCTTTATAGCCAGTTTAAAAATTCATGTGCTGTACTTTATATAAAGTAACCAAGGACAGCAATATTTTTAAAAATCTTCCTTCTAAATCATTTTCTTTTTTCTAATATTTTCCCTAACATTTCTAAAATCCTTTACTTAAAGTGCACCCATGTGTCATTTATATCACATATTAAGACAAATGAAACAGTAACTATTTGGAATGTGTGTTTAAAAACTGCTCCTATGTTAATTAGATACAGTTCACCAGATCAACAACATGCATGACACGTATGAATCCCATAGTTTGTTCTTATAAAACCCCTGTGCAGCAAATCTGGTCAAACCAATCTTTTGTTGCCTGATAACCAGACAATACCTTAGTTGCCAAACATCTTAGTTAAAAATAACTACTTAAAATTTTACAGGTTGTCCTTGATTTACAACCAGTGGTGGGATTCAAATAATTTAACAACCGGTTCTCTGCCCTAATGATTTCTTTCAACAACCAGTTCAGTTCAACAATTGCTCAGAAAGTTAACAACCGGTTCTCCCAAAGTGGTGCGAACTGGCACCACTGCTTACAACCCATTTAGGGATCATTCAAAGTTACAACGGCACTGAAAAAATTACTTATGACTGTTTTACACCTGTGCAACAGCTCCATGGTCACATGATTAGAATTTGGATACTTGGCATTGTAGTTATGACAGTTGCGGTCATAAATATATGCTAGTTGATGGTTCAGGGTCATATCCTTTTGTGACTTTCTGATAAGCAAAGGAAGTCAGAATCACTTGAAAACTGTGGCAATAGAAGTTGTAAAATGGGGCAAAACTTACTTAACAACTATCTTGCTTAGGAACATAAATTTTGGGTTCAATTGTGGTCGCAGGTCAGGGACTACCTGCATAAGGATCTGTGGCTCTGTCTGGCATCTTATGGAGTCAAAGGGGGGAAAAAACCCCACCAGAAACAAGGACATGCTTGTTAACAGACATGCTTTAAAACTGAATCAGCAACCCAAGTATCGCCAGCATTACGTTAAGCATGCAGAAATTGTGCCCGGATTATACATACACACAAATCTAAGGGAAAGAAATGATAAATGGAAAGAGTTGTTTGATTTAATAGCAAGTATACACTCTGCACCTCACTACGGTAAACAACTGCACATGGTTTATGAATTATAGTAGCCAGCAATCTGTTGGCTCTTATGATTCTGTCAGGATGTAATTAGTATACCAAGTGACTTGTTCTAAACCAGCTGCTAGAAGCATAAGTAACTGCCTAAATTTAAACTGTTGGTCTAAAATTGGTTTGATTAGCTCAATGACGGTTAAAACAGGACCTCAGGAACTCTCTGGTGCTTCAGATGCAGATTTTCCTTGGGATACTAGGATCCAGTAAAGAAACGTTTGTATGCAAATAATGAACTCTGCTATTAAATTATGTTCCTTCCCCAAGACTGGAGGGCATTCTTGGATAGTGGTAATTAACTGTGTAATGTGTGTCTCACAGCTAATTCACATGACTGGAACCTGAGCTAACATGCCCAGCAGGGAATAAAAGAATTAAACAATGGATCTTGACAGAAAACATTTGAACTTGTACATCCGTACTTAGGATCTCTCTCTCTCTCTCTCTCCCCCTCCCTCCCTCTCCCTCTCCCTCTCCCTCTCCCTCTCTCAGATCAGAAGTATCAAGGTAAGGTTTTTCATAAAGGCTGCCTTGCAGCATTTCCTGGAATGGCCACCTAACTGAACCCCAATTAAAACCTTTATGTATAGACCTTGCACTGTATCTGCCAGAGAGGAGCTTTTTTTTTTTTTTTAGCTTCCAAGTGTTGTGATCACACAACTGCGATATTCCAACAGGAGGAGGTAATCAGACTGGCTTGTGTAGCATTTTGGATCTTTTTTTTTTTAAAGCTGCTTTTTTTTTCTCCTCCAGATTGCACAGCTGCCATCTGTACCTGCCATGAGATCTTAGAAAAAGACTCATTTGATTTAAGGAATTGCAGACAGGAACTACGTACATTCAGAGAGGACCATTTCTTCCTTTAAATTTGAAACATTGGAGAGTCCTACAATCCAATGACTTGAGGGTGGTCTCCCAAAAGCCTTTTAATGCTTTATAGGGTTCTTCATTAAGGCTATCTAGAAAAAGCCTGGTGTTTGCCTAAAGTTTCACTTGAACATGATAATATTTGAAGCAGTGGTGGGTTTCAAATTTTTTTACTACTGGTTCTATGGGCATGGCTTGGTGGGTATGGCAGGGGAAGGGTACTGTAAAATCTCCATTCCCTCCCCAATCCAGGGGAAGGATACTGCAAAATCCCCATTTCTTCCCGATCAGCTGGGACTCAGGAGGCAGAGAATAGATGGGGAGCGGGGCCAGTCAGAATTTTTACTACCGGTTCTCTGAACTACTCAAAATTTCCGCTACTGCTTCTCCAGAACTGGTCAGAATCTGCTGAACCCGACCTCTGATTTGACACCATCTTTATGACACTTGATAAAAGACATTTACTGATTCAGTCCTTTTGTGGTCAAACAAAGACTTTATTATATTTCTGTGTCCTCATAGTCCATATGTGCAGAACTGTGTAAAAAAACAACCACTCAATTACTTTTGTTTTAGATAAAGAAATACTTTCCACATAGTTTTTCTAAATAATAAAAAAAGGGTACATATGATACCCATCACAAAGCATAAAGTCTAAAATTGAGAAATTGTTTATTTTACAGAAGGTCCACTTGCATGGATGCACTATTTCCCAGGTTCTTGTACGCCCATCACATAACCATTATTTCCCAAAGACAGGCTTTTCAGGTTAAGATGAGTATAACTTAAAAGCTACATTATAAGATAATATGACAACTGGGTTTCAAAGTATCAAATCAGTGTTTGAACTCCTCATTTTTCTCTCCCATTCATTGCCCAGTCTCACAAATCACGAACATATGCTTTAGGCAAGATGTTGAGAGTAAAGCAAAGCTGGTTCCAAAAGGAAATCACATATTTGCTATCCATTTCATAGAAGACAAACTGGGCATAGTTTTCTGAAAATTCCCCCCACCAGGCAAATTTTGCAGATGAAATAGGCTCAGATACTACCATTGGTTTTAGCCAAAAGGCTGAGAAAGCAGGCTATTCACAAGTTCAAGCCTTTTATTATGCATGCCACATTGTAGGGTTTTTTTTTACAGCATACTATATATTTTTTAGTTCTGTGTCAGTGATCTGCAATAAAATTTCACTGACTGAAAATAGGCAGAGCCTACACCAATGGAAAAAATGCACAGGAATTAATCAAAGCCGGGGGAACACATATAAACACAGTGAATCCAGGTTAATATGAATGCAAAGCAGAAGCAAAATATCCTATCTTTTCCTACCTTTCTATCCCATCCATAGCCTGGTCTTCTATTGTATATGTAGTCCCCCATAGTCCTGTTTTTAAGATTTATTTTATCCTGACCTTGATATTTTTATAAATAAGGCAGACAACATACCTAATACTCCCCCCATCCTCTCCTCCTTTTTTCCCCACAATAATAACCCTGTTAGGTAAGTTGGGCTGGGGGAGAATTGGCCTAATATCACACTTTTGTGTGTAGCAGAATACATTTTAAAACAAAGCCCTGGGCTCCAGACAGTTACCTATTTTATTTTACAAATTTAAGCAAGAAGCAAGTTAGAACTAAGGAGAAATTTCCTGACAGTCAGAACAATTAATCAGTGGAACGACTTGTCTCCAGGAGTTGTGGATGCTCCAACACTGGAAGTTTTTAAGAAGAGACTGGACAACCATTTGTATGAAGTGGTATAGGGTTTCCTGCCTGAGCAGGGGGATGGACTAGAAGACCTCCAAGGTCCCTTCCAACACTGTTATTCCATTAACTCAGTTCCAGTGGTGGGTTGCCCCTGGTTCGCACTGGTTCTATAGAACTGGTAGTAAAACCGGTGGGAGGCTCCACCCACCGACCCCGATGTCATCAAAATGCTTCTGCGCTTGCGCAGAAGAGCGCGCAGCTCTATTGAGAACTGGTAGTAAAGGTAAGTAGAACCCACCCCTGCTCAGTTCCCATAGGAATCTGGTAGAAACTATAATGATGTCAGGTGCATCAGAACATCGTTGTAGAAAGATCACACACTATTTTGCTTTGTTAGTACAGTGATACCATAAGATCCATGATGTTACTTTGGTTACCTTTTCTTATGAATGTTCACACCCAATGTACTCCCAAAAAATAGATGTAATTGTAAAAGCTGGCCCCTCGCCTGCACCACACAGTCTCCTATCCTAAAACAAACAGACAGAAAGGATTCTGCCAAGAGATTTATTTATTTAGGGTATGGCAAGCGTCTAAAGATGTCTGTTGTCAGAACACTGCGAACTCCACAAAGTATAGTTTTCTTCCCTTGCTGGCATTATTACAGACATTATAATAATTCCAGAGATTGTAATTTGTAGAAAGATGATTCAGGCTTTAGGTGTATACGTGAAGGCTGTCTGAAGACTGAAAATATTTTCTGTGGTAGATGTGCCAAAACAGATACGTAAATGCAGCAGCTTCTGAATTTTCAATGTTCTTATTTTTCTGCATACAACACAAAGCCTCTCTTATCCTACCTCCTCAGTAGCAACTTTCATTACTCCAAAGAATAGAAGTGATACATTCTATTTCGGCAAACAAATGCACCCAGCGCAATCTTGCTTTCGGATTACCTGGTGTAGTATTGTGTTTCTGTAGTTGTTAATTGTGTCTTACATTAATCAAACAGCAGTAATGACTTTACCCTTCTTCCACTGTCTAGTCTTTCTCCCCACCCTGGCCTTGCCCAGAAGCATTTTCAGTTAGAGATTCAAAGCATAATCTACCTGGGATTTTCCTATTATCTTGTTCTTTAGCTCTCCGCAAAGAATTAGAAGGCGAGAATGAGACGGAAAAATACAGCTTGGTCTTTTTTTCTTCGCACGGAAGAGAAACCCATAAAAATTAAAATAAGGGCGTGAAATGGAGGCCAGAGGTAAAATAACTGAATGGTGCGGCATTGCTCTCCCCCCCCCCCGATTGGATCCTGCCAGCTGCAACTGCTATTGGTACCTGCCCGTTTTCAGATGAAAACAATGATGGCAGACACGTGCAGATGCACAAAAGAACCTATTTGGACTGGCATGTCAGCTCATCTTTATCAAATGTTGCACAGGTATATTTGGTTGCCATGCTTCATTACCCCAGAATGGCGTGCCTGAAATGTTTGCCTCTTCTATAAATCCAATAGCTTTCCCACTGAGTCACATTTGACAGAGCAATAGCCGTGTATTCACTTGTCGGCATCCGTTTGGAAAACCTCATACTATGTGGTTTGTATGTCTATGCTCTCTCTCTCTCTCTCTCTCTCTCTCTCTCTCTCTCTCTCTCTCTCTCTCTCTCTCTCTCTCTCTCTCTCTCTCTCTCACACACACACACACACACACACACACACACACACACATACCCACACACACCTCAAGTACAGGGGAAGCACAAAAGATGCAAAGTTCAAAACATCCAAGGAAACTGGACAAAGGGAGAATTTAGCCAAATAAAATGGGTGGGGAAGGTGGACTCTAAATTGACCGGATTTAATTCAGTCTCTTAAGTGTAGCTAGCTGTTAATCTGTAATCTTTTCTTTATTGGTGGAATGCACTAGAAGTGGTAGAAGATGCAAGCTGTTTTGCTTTGCAGAACATCTGTCTTTTTTCCATTCGGTATTCAATATGTTTTATCTTTGTTGGGGGAAAAAATTGCAATATGTTTCTCTTGATTGGTAGGCTGATTATGGCAAGATGTTGATCATCCTTGTTCGCTTGTTGCACTTGTGTTCTGGGAATTCAAGCTGATGCATATTGGGACAGGGGTTTCATCTCCTTACTCCTACTCTAACCCCCCCCCAAATCCATTGCATTTGATTGGATTGAAAGGAATTAACTACTCAAAAGTAATCTGGAGGATTTTAAGGACAAGAGTGGTTTTTCATTTCATTTTATTATTTTTATTAGTCATATTTCTATGCCGCCCACTCTCCGAGGACTCTGGGCAGCTTACACCAAAGACACTATACTAAATAGCATATTGCCCCCAACAATCTGGGTCCTCATTTTACCCACCTCGGAAGGATGGAAGGCTGAGTCAACCTTGAGCCGGTGAGATTTGACCTGCTGATCTGCTGAACTAGCAGTCAGCTGAAGTAGCTGCAGTACTGCACTCTAACCACTGTGCCACCTCGGCTCTTTTGGGAAAACGCTGAGGTAGAAATCCAACCACTTGTGTCCCTCACTCCACCCCAGTTAATTTCCTCAGAGTAGTGGTACTAAGGGCAGGTTATGTTATTTATTTTTTTATTTTATCATTTTTAATTGAGATTCTGGAACTATAAACAATGTGGCTGGGTCTAAATCAAGAAGCAAAAAATTGGCCATCTGTGCTGATTGTAGAAGTCTCTCCTCCTAATTTTTTAAAATCTTCAACAATGGCAAAAGGTACTCCTTTTTCTTCTCCCCTCCTCCTTCTACATAATATAATTATTTCTGCACAAAAAATGCATTGCATGTTACAATGTCTTTCTAGATACAGCTATTGTCTTTTATTATCATGGTGGAAAGAAGAGATTTCAGATCTTTTCACTAGTGATTCTAATAATGTCTGCCTTAAGAGGAATGAGTTAAAATGAATTTGTAAATGAAATAATACAAATAACACAAAACCACGAAATGGCAGCTGTTTTTGAACAGTTATCGTAACATAAGCTCAAACAGACCATTTCTGTCAATTTCTTTAAAAAATCTATTATATCTTTCCTGCGCGTTTAAAGCAGACAGTAGGGAAAGAGATTTTATGGTTGTTTTATCTAATAGAACATTGACCTATTTTTAAGATGAAATTGTTTCAGCATTTATGAATTGTTCTGAAATACTTCCACTTCTTTCTACATTAGAACTATGAGGATTTAAGAAGAACTCTGCTTTTCTAGCACACTATTATCCACAAAGATCACTATCTGGCCATTGCAAATCTGTATGCAAAAAGGCAAGATTATTTCTAAGTGCTGTTCCCCAACCACTGGTACTGAAACTTTGGTACCAGAATTGCCAAATGGTCATCAGGACCACTAAATAGTTCTCAGGACCACTTTTGGCCAATTCTTAACTGTAAATCAGGCCTGTCAAACTGGCAGCCCATGGCCCACCCCGGCTCCACAAAGGCAAAAAACATAGCAATAAGTCACAATATTTCACGTAACATCCGTGCTCTAACCAATATTTCCTGACCTCAGTAACTTTTAAGATAGGTGATCCTGGCTGGGGAATGTTGGGAGTTGAAGTCCACACATTTTAATTACTGAAGTTGAGAAAGACTGCTCTAAACCTTAGGTAGGCAGAACACCGATCTAATTCCTCATATAATAATAAGTGACCATATTTGGAATAGCAAACTCTGCATGTCACCAACTTAACGGTGCACAATCCTAAATTAAGAAAAGAGAGGCAAATGTAAAAAATAAACAATACTTAGCAAATTAAACCAATATTAATGCCACCTTAAAAATTACACTTGCATTATTTGTGTGTGTGTTTCTCTTTAATAAAAGTTGTCACAGTTTGTTAGGAAAGACTCCTGGTTCAGTGAGAAAAGCATACCTGGCATCCTATACTCGCTTTTAGATGTGCTTCAGAGGATCTTCTTTCTATGCCAGTCATCTATGTCACAAAAATTAGGGCCTTCACAGTTGTGGAACCGAACTCTTTGTTTAGGACCAAATTACCCATGCAGGCAAATGTGTCTCTTTATGCTTCATGAATCATGGCTCTTACACTATTGGCTGTTTGTTTTTATCATTAGTGGGGGGTTCTTCTGACAAAAAAGATGGGCTAAAAATATTCGGAAGCACAAGCTTCAGAAGTAGCTTTTGTTTATCTTGTTAAAAAAATAAAATAAATGCAAGCTATTCTGAAACCTTTACATGCATCAAATACGAAACAAATCTTAAGATCTTTGCAGATAATTTTTTAGGGTGAAAGACAGTTTCCCTTGGCTACCATATTATATTTCCACTTCTATCTTGTCATTGCATGTGGGAAATGTAGATGGAATGCCAGCACCGGCAAACTCTTTTTCCAACAGGTATTTTTTTTTACAAGCCAACAATGGAAGAAAGAGGGGCTCCAGAGAGGAGAATGATTTAAACAATATATTGAAAGTTGAAGGAAAGGTCAAAGGTGTCTTACTAGATGGGGCTTAGACAGAGTTCACTGAGAGCATACGAATGACAATTTTGTCAAAGAAGATCGGAAGTCCAGGGAAAATGGGGTGGGTGTGGGGAGCAAGCTAAGAGTTGGCCTTTTCTTAATTAAGGACTGTGCATCGAAGAACTCCTGTCCACATAACACAAACAGATTGAGCAGGGGGAAAAAAAGAAAAGGATTTATGTCAGGTGTCTTTTGATGCTTGATATATTTAGCTGTACTCAGTTATAGTTAGACATACTGGATGGAGACTTGGCTATTCAGACTGAAAAACCTCATACGTTGCTCTCTCTCTCTTTCATGTCATAAAGCTACTTGACCCCAAATAACAAGAAGATGTAATGTAGGATTTATTGATTCTGGAGCTACAACTATTGTTTTTATTGTTATCTTTCTTATTTGATTTTGCATGATTTGAATAAATGATATCCAGAGTAAATCAGGAATCAATGCCCATTGTTTGATCCCCTGGTTTAACTAGACCACTTTCCTGGTCCAAAAAGACATCTTGATTTTAATTAAAAGTTTGGATTGTTTGCTGCCCAGGGATGCCCATTTATAGGCAGGTCTGCCATACGCTACAGAAATAAAATAAATTTAGACAGATCAGTCACTCCCAGGGATTACTGAGAAAATACCATTTTTGTTAGAAACAAGAATGTCTTGGGAAACCAGTAGATCTGTGCAACTTTCAGGTTTCCCCCCTCTAATATTACCCTTGTTATTAGTGTTGCTTTCTAGTTTTGCCATGCCTGAATAGGATTTGACCAAATGCTGCATGCATTTTTTCTTGGAGCACTTAAATGTTTGCCATGTCTTATCAATATGAGCTACAGATAGGCAAGAAAGCAAGAAAGACCATTGCAAAGACTATGCCATATGAACTTTGCAAATACACCGCTGCTTTAATCATCCAAAGAGAAAGACTTTAGCTGCATGTCACAAAATACCTCTTTCCAGAGCTTTGCACAGCCTTACAAAAGAGAATGTTTTTATACATTGATTTCATGGGTCAGGCATTTCCAAATGCCTTTCCACTAAGAAACTCCAATTAAAATGCAGATTAGATTGACTGGGGTGGTTCAGGAATTTCACTATACCAGGAAGTTACAGGAATGGACACCTTTACTAGTTTGTGAGTCTATAGTGTTCATAGAGAACTGACATCCAATTATAGCTTTCTGTTTCTGGGCAATAGATGAAAACAGAGGTGTCCCAGCCAATAAGTCAGGGTTGAATAACTAACCAGGTTTAAAACAGGATTATTTTTTTTTCCAGGCACAACTGGAGATGCTATGGGGTATGGAGTGCCCCATGCTATCCTCTCAGTTCATACCAAAACACAGAATAATTGTTCTCTATTTTTTTTTTTAAAAAAGGGAGTGGAAGCACAGATTCTTGGTTGAGTTTGTAATAATGGCATTATAGCTGATTGCTTTTACCTAATCCTTTCGTAAAATTAATTTTTATTTAAAAAGTTTTATGCAAGATAAAAAATCAAATTAAAAGAAAAATGAAAGCAAAGAAATGTTTATTAAAAAGCTTTTTACAGGATAAAAACAATATAAATATAAAGAAAAGCAAATAAAAATAAAAATGATGAGGAAATAGGAATGAAAGAAAAAGGGCAAAGAAGGAAACAAAACAAAACAAAACAAAGATATAAATAAGTGACTTCCATTCTTCTTTTGAGATGGAAGTGAAAGTAAGTCTGGCATCTCCTCCAATGATTACAGAGTTTTCCTATCATAACTTGATGTACCAAAAAGCTTTTGTAGTAATGTTTATTGCTGGTAAAAGGAGGCTCCACCTGTGATGAAAACATTGAGCCTGACTACAGATAGTCCTCGACTTAGGATCAAAATTGAGACTACAGTTTTGGTTGCTAAGTAGTGCGATAGTTAAGTGAGTCATCATGTGACTGGACCTGATTTTACAATCATTTTTACCATGGTCGGTAAATGAATCACCATGGTTATTAAGTGAATCATGGAGTCATTAAGTGAAGCTGGCTTCCCCAATTGACCTTGCTTGTTAGAAATTAGCTGGGAAGGTCTCAAATTGTGATCATCTAACCTCAGGAGCTACATATATGCAAGCTGATTTTCAAGTTGAAGGATCCAACCTGGGTCGGTCACCGGGACCAGAGGTTTTGTCTTCTGAGCTTTTGGACTTGTGCTGGAGCCCATCTTCAGGGATCTTCTCTCTAACAGAGCATGTGCTGTTCTCTGTGTGGTATTTATAGTGCCTGTTGTATGTGGCTTTTTAGATGTTGATTGGGGTGTGCTGATAGCTGGCTTTTAAGTCATTAGCTGTTGTTGGTTTGTGCTGCCCAGCCTCACCTTCTAAGTACTTGATAGGCTAGTGGTAAATCAGCACTCCTATTGACTGATGAGATAGCCTGTTTCCGAGACTTCCCTGGCTGTTTTTGTGCCTGCTCGTCCAACAAGCTTAGTAGCTGCAAAATTGAATTTGTATGCAACATTATCCTGGGACACATATATTCTCCTTCATTCGTGATTTTCAAGCACCTGAATTGTGATCATGTAACAGTGTGGGTGGTGTGATGGCTGTAAATTTGAAGACAGATCATAATCTCTTTCCTAGGCCATTGTACTTTTGAACCATCATTAAACAAATACTTGTAAATCAAGGATTACCTGTAAGGCAGGACTGAGTGAGCTGATATAAATTGTAGTAATAGCATCCTACGATGTGGCTGGAATGGCACTTCTGCACAGAAACAGACTCAGTGATACAGCATCCACTCTGTGTGTAGAAGACGCCAAGTTTTATCCATGGCTTCTGTAGGCCAGGATCGGGACTTGTGGGTGAGTGAGTGAAAAACTTGATAGTTATTTAGCATTTCAGCCAGATCTCAGAAGAACTCCGGCATTATTTATACACTGTAAAAGTATTCACACTCCCTTTTGTATGTGTTCCATTGTGAACTCACATATACACACTATATTTATGCAGTTCTGACACTTTTTTCCAATGGAAAAGCATCTCACTGACACTATATGGCTGGCAAACACTTCCATTTCCACCATATCAGTACAGAAATGTAGGAGCAAACGAAATTTAGCATTTCTATGGCTCGTTTGCCTTTTCTGCATGAACAGGTAATGATCATGAGATGTTGACATTATATTATACGGCAACTGCTAGGCCTGTCGTCACTTCCAGCAATGGGTAAAGAATACGTATCCTGTTAAATTAATAGCATAACCCTCCCTTTATCTTTCAGTTAGAGAAGATTTTTTAGTTTTTGGCTGTGGCACCCAGTCCATGACTCATAGCTGTGCATTTAAAATAAAAAATAAAAATAAAAATCCAATAGTGGAATCATTGTGACATTGGAACAATAGCCACTTAATTACTGTGTGGAATTGGCAGGGCGGCTTTTAAAGTACTCATGGATCTTAAATAGGTTGCATGTGCAGAGCAGAAGAATATTTAGTAAAAAAAAACAAACAACAAACAAACAAACCAGTTAGCGCACGAAACCAAAAGCAATCTGACTCATTTCCATCTCTGCCTTGCTGCAGAGTCCTATAATCATTTGGTTCTTTATCTCTTGTGTTCTCTCTCTCTCTAGATAAATGAGAATTAAAGCAGACAGGGGTTTCGTTATGCTTCGACTGCCCCCCCCCCGTGAGTTTGGTTGGATTCGTATTTTTTCTTTTAAAGGAAAAAAGAGGGGCTGCATTTCCCCCACTTTTGTTTGTGCCTATGTAGGGGGGCACAATTCCCCTTTGAAAAACTCTCATTTGACTTGATGATATTGGTGGTGGAGGCTGCGTGAAATAAGAACCCCTGTTTTCCCACATAGCTCCCCTCTCAATACCCATCCAACATTTTCTGCTAAATCAAATCCCCCAAAAGGGCAGAGTGGTAGATATGTCTGTTTGGGATCTCTCTCTCTCTCTCTCTGTGTGTGTCTGTCTCTCTCTCTCTCTTTATCCTTTTGCAAAAGGTCTGTCTCTCTCTCTCTCTCTCTCTCTGAGGCCAGTTCAGTTGTCTGCCTAAACAAGTCGGAGACAGGAAATGGAGTGTCTGTTATTTCATGTAGTGGGGGAAAAAAAAGGAAGCAACACCTTGGAGGTGAATGATAGATATTATTATAAGAAAGTTGTAGCTTAGGGCAGGTGAGTGGTGTGTTAATGAGGCCCACCCTGCTCCCTTCTGACAGATGGCTATCATTGTTCAGATGCGGCCATCAGACAGATTAATAACCGGGCTGCCAGTTGCCCTGCAGTTGGAGAACAGGCTCTTCATTCTTCTGCAGATTTCTCTAATCTGCTGACCTGGAGATGACCCAGCGAAGGTGGAGCCCAACGTTTCATCTCCAGCCTAGAACAGTCGGAGAAGATGCCGGGTGAAAAAAGGAAACAGTTTCCTAAAGTATTGCCGGCCTTGAAATTCCTTGCGATTTAGAAAGGAAAAACAACCCAAGAGAGCTGAGATTATTCAACAAAGATGTCAGTTTAATCTCAAGTGACAAAAGCCTACAAGAATCCTTTACTGTGCCCAGAGGACCTTATGTTATAGGTTCATATCTAAGTAATTTAGCAGAAATTCCTTCACGGTGCATATATTTTCCTATGCATAAGCATTGCTATGTTAAGGTGATAGCAATATACACAGAAGAGACAAATGAGGGTAATTTTTTATTTTGCCCTGGGGATAAATACCAGGTTTCCCTTCAAGCAAGCATTTGCAGAGGCCTTCCTGAGCCCTAGATTTCTTTTTAAAGGGGGTCGGGTCTGATTTTGATAATCAGTACACCTTAATTCCTGTCGGTCTCATCCAGTCTTCCTGGAATAGTGGGTGGCTCACCTTTGTTTACACCTGTCACCAAGCGGTGCCATCTGCAGGGGAGATAAAAACATCTAGATGGCTTCCCCTCCCACACAATCAAACCTCTTCTCCCTTTGTATGTGCCAGGACTTTGATCGTGTACGTGCAGCAGCCATCTTAAATTTTTTTACATCCCCTTCCCCTGGACAGCCCTACCACCAAGCAACAAACCACAGCAATACATATGTATGTCAACGAAGACTCGATCCAAAGGTGTCTAAAGGTTGAATCATGGCAACTGGACCAAACTTTGTTAATCTGAGACGTTTCGTTGCTCATCCAAGCAACTTCATCAGTCAGAGCAAAATTAGTTAGGCAGGGAATCAGAGAGTCGTTGGGATGTATGAACATTCTAGCCCAGGGGTCAGCAACCTGCGGCTCCGGAGCCGCAAGCGGCTCTTTGGGCCCTCTGCTGTGGCTCCCTGTCAGGTGATCCCACCATTGGCTGGCCCCACCCCTCACCCTCCCCTCCCAGTCACTCCTTGCCTGGCCTGAGACGGCGGGGGATGGAGAAGCAGCCAGGGCAGAGACAGAGAGATACAGAGAGAGGGCGAGAGAGAGAGACATAGAGAGATACACAGAGAGAGGGAGGGAGAGAGGGAGGGAGGGAGGGAGGGAGAGGAGAGAGAGATATGTCAAAAGGATTTTGTGGTTCCTGGTGTTTTTTAACAACTGATTCTCTGCCCTAATGACCGGCTGGGTAGGCGTGGCTAGGGGTATGTGTATCATGCGACTGGTGGAAGTGAGTGACATCGAGTTGGCCATGCCCACCCAGGTTTTGTGGCTCCCAGTGTTTTCTTTTCTGTGGGAAATGGGTCCAAATGACTCTTTGAGTATTTAAGGTTGCAGACCCCTGCTCTATCCTGAAGTTGGTGTGGGAAGAGTTGGTACATTCCAATGACTCTCTGATTCTCTGCCTAATTTTATTCTGACTGCTGAAGTTGCTTGGATGACAAGTAGATTAACATGTTAATCTCAGATTAACAAAGTTTGGTCCAGTTGCCACGATTCAACTTTTAGATACTGCAATACATGATTCTGTCTGCATCAAGTGCCCACATGCAGTTTGCTAAATAAGAGTCCCTGGTCAGGTGTTCAGAGATGAATTTAAGAAGGGATAAAGTACAGGTTTATGGATGGAGCCGTGCCGTCTTTCATCCTAGACACCACAGTCACATCTGCTTGACATGACACCTGTTCTCATTGTTTGCAGAGACAAAAAGCTGCTGGATCTGAAAGTTCTATCATCAAACTGAAAGTCTTATGCAACATAAAGGAAACTGTTTAATGCACAAAAGGATTCACATCAAGCCTATCTCATTTCAGCTAAAATAATACATATTTTTTCTGTTCTGGCCACATCTAATTCTTGGCCATCCTTCCAATCACATTTGAAGAATGCACCCCCCTCTCCCACTGATCATTCAAGAGCTAGATGTAGCCTTCAACTTGAAAAAAAAAGTTGCAGAGTGGTATTTAAAGGAACACTAAACTTTTTCACCCCTGTCTTTTGAATGGCAAGTTTTTACTAATTCCTCTTAAAATGAGACAACTATAAACAGCCTATTCTAAGTTTGACAGGTAAAATAGATGGGAGACCATCCTACATTATGAAGGAAAGTATTGTCAAGGGTGGGAGGGAGAATTCTTTGCCAGCCAGTAATTTTTCTTTTAAGATTTGTGAATATTCTCACCTTTCTAAATTTAAACTTTTCTTAAAACGGGTAGCAGGAGTTTTGCCTGACCATCTGCAAGGTGTGGCAGGGTGTTAATGCGTACATCTGCTTTGGATACACAAAGAAATGGAAGAAGTACAGTAATAATAGCACTCTCCATTTATAAGGGAAAACTTCAAATCTAGGAGATCCACAGGAAAATGTATAACTGCTAAAGTATAGACTGTCTTCTATAATAGGGACTTACATTCAAGGTAGAATTTGCTTCCTCTTTTGAGTTTGAAGCAGATGCATCTTACTTCATTTTCAAAATATTAATCATAAGATAAGACATAGGCCCATATTAATAAAAAAGTCTTTTTTAAAAAAGCTTCATTATTTTTGGGGTCAACATGCTACAACACCACCCCCCCCACTTTTAAGATACCTCAATATTCAATACAAGTCTAGAAAATCTTTTGGAAAATTTACAGTAAGCAATTACTTTTTCTAATGCTTTGCTCCCTAAAATAGATAGATCACTGGGAGGTTTTATGGGATTCTTTTCTGACATATCTTGTTTTATGCCCTAAACAAGAAACTTTTAAAGTATGTCTTGTAGACCATCATTGAACCACAGGAATCCAGCAGGCTGCAGCCTTGCCGTACTCAAAGCCAGAATTCATTTGTTGTCCTAGCAGGAGAACTGACAGTCAGCTATAAGAGCTTCCTTACCACATCAGATCTTATCTCCCATGTATGCTGACATCCAGTTCAGGAAAATGGAAGAACGTCTGGAACCGAAACATTTTAAGATACAAATAATGATGCAAATAGTAAAGCAGATAAACGAGAAGAGCAGCTGACTTTGATGGAACCATGGAAGAGCATCCACTCTCTGGACTGGAAGATTTGCCTTATGGTGCAAATCTTCCAACATATGTCATCTGTTGTTCAGAGTTCTTTTGAAAACAGATCAAATGCACTTCTAAAATAGTACTAAACCCATATCCAAAAGAAATCCAATTATCTACCAGCGATAACTGCTGGTATTTAACACCAGACAAGTGATCCAGAAAGGTATTTCAAATGAATGTTGGAAATGTAAATGTAAAGAAGGGACATTTTATGGTAGACATGTGTTAAGGCAAAGAAATATTGGAGTAAGATTCATATTCTAATGGAGAAAATTCTTAAAGTGAACATAAAGATTAAACCAGAAACTTTTCTTTTGGGTTAAATGGAAAAAGACTTGGGGGGAAAAATTGGAACGTTGATGTTATATATATATTGCTGGCAGCAAGACTACTTTATGCACAAAAATGGAAGGACATTTTGATCCTCACAATGGACGAATGGCTGCAAAAGTTGACGGAGTTAGCAGAGATGGCTAAATTGACCATTTTGATCAAATTTTCTGACAGTGAGAACATTTAACCAGTGGAACTGCTTGCCTTCAGAAGTTGTGGGTGCACCATCACTGGAGGCTTTTAAGACAAAACTGGACAGCCATTTGTCTGAAATGGTATAGGGCAGTGATGGCTAATCTTTTTGCCATCATGTGCCAAAAGCGTGGGGAGTGGGGGGGGGCTCACGCATGCATGTGCATTCACCCATAATTCTATGCGCCCCGCTCCCACGCATGTGTGCGTGACCCCCCGTGCTCCCCCAGCTTTTGGCATGCGATAGCATGGTGGGCCTGGTAAGCCTGTTTTTGCTCTCCCCAGAGGGCCTCCGGGGGATGGGGAAGGCTGTTTTCTCCCTCCCCAGGCTCCTAGAGAGGCTCTAGAGCCTGGGGAGAGCAAAAAACGGGCCTTTCCTATTCTCAAGGCCCTCCAGAGGTAGGAAACAGCCTGTTTCTCTACTTCTGGTGGGCCCAGAAGGCCCGAATATCAGTTGGCCGGCGCGCACATGCACTCCAAAGCTGAGCTTGAATGCCCACTGATATGGCTCCATGTACCACCTGTGGCACGCGTGCCATAGGTTTGCCAACACAGGTATAGAGTCTCCTGCTTGAGCTGGGAGTTGGACTGGAAGACCTACAAGGTCCCTTCCAATTCTGTTTTTCTATTAGGATTAGATTAAATCCATTCATCAAAAGCTTTTATAGGAATGCCTAAATCCGATAAGTTAACCTTCTTTTGCTTACTAGGTTTTCCAGGAAAAAGAGCTGTAGAAAAACATTTGCTAAAAAAGCAACCATATCATTATACGTATAACTTATTGCCAAAGACTGGCATCATAATATACACCTTCTCAACACTCCCCCCCCCCAAATGATCAAATCATACCTACTGTTTCCAGCCTAAGCAGTGGGCTTGAGACTAATGATCTCATGAAATCTTCTTAGTACTGGGAAAATAGGCAATACCTGGAAAGGGTGAGAATTCTGTACTTTCAAAATGGAGATTTCTGACTATGTGGGGATTTTGTGTGCTGCTGGTACCACCAAGTGATTTATTTGAGGCAGCAGTGTACAAGAGTAAATGCATCTTGGTAGAGGTAGTAGATCCATATTGCTTAACTTTAGATCAGAGGTCTCCAAACTTGGTAACTTTAAGACTTGTGGACTTCAACTCCCAGAATTCCCCAACCAGCCATGTTTCCCCCTATGGGAACATTGAAGATGCTTAATGAGGAATTCTGGAAATTGAAGTCCACAAGTCTTAAATTTGCCAAGGTTGCCTGCTGTAGATTACTACTAAAAGGCAGCGTAGAGTGTTTCCTAAATCTCTTCGTTACTATCAAACAAACTTCTGGATTATATGCAGCTTAAGTCTGGGAGCTCTAGGTTTGGAGACAAGGCCATCGTTAGAGGAACACAACACATGATGCAAAAGTAAGCTGGCAGAAATTCCCAAAGCAAATCTGGGAAAAAAATGTCCCTGCAGTAGAGACAATATAAAGGAAAGCATGGAAGTTTTGGAATGGCTCACATGGGACAACTTCGTTTCCATTCATGGCTGAATTACTGTATTGACAAAGCCAGTTTGCACTTGACGATATGTGTGATTGATAGGTTTATTATTACCATGCCTGCATTCCCATCTTGTTTAACAGGCAGCTTGCAAGACAAATGTTTTAATTTATACAGTACCATTATTTGGTGTCTGATAATAGTTTGGGGGCTGCTGGGTTGCAGCATACAAATGAAAAGTGCCGTGGACTTCTTTTGTTTCATTTTGTCTTTCTGAGTTTCAGGTCCTGGTGTGTGTTTTTAGCTCAGTGTTCCAACGTTGCTGATTAAAATGACTTGCTTTGTGGTGGTGGTGGGGGGGAAAGCAAGGCTCTTCAAATGTTGCTATCTGTGATATGTATACAGTTCCATTTAAGTAAATACTATGCCATTCAAAAAGGAACTTCCTATTATGCAACACGAAATGATGCTATTAGTACTTTTACAAGCCATGCTCTTTTATAGTTAATTGCCATTTATCTGTTGCTCTCCCTATGCGAACATCGATTTAGCATGTGGAGCATTATTGTTATCTTTTTTTTTTATGAGCAATAGTTTTCTCTTGTCATTAATCCAGATAGTAGTGATGGGCAAAATTATTCCAAAGGGCATGTTGCAAAGCATGGAGAGCGATCCTCTAACCTTTCTGTTTGGTGAGGTAAAGGGATGCTAATCCTGTGTGAAGTCTTGTCTACACCTGTAGACAGTGCTTACCTGATAATGGGGACGCCCCATTATCCTGAACACCTGGACTAAAGTTTTGACCAGCTGGCTTGGAGAAGTTCTTTGGTCACTTTGCAAACTTCTTCTCAGCCTTGTGAGATGGTCCAGAAAAGAAGTACACACAGAAGTACCCTGTTTTCCTGAAAATAAGACCCAACGGGAAAATAAGCCCTAGCATGATTTTTCAGGATCCTTGTAATGTAAGCCTTACCCCAAAATAAGCCCCAGTTAAAATTGTCAGCAGATGGAGGCGTTTAGTACTGTATTCTCCCCCCGCCCAAATAAGACATAACCAGAAAATAAACCATAATGCATCTTTTGGAGCAAAAATTAATATAAGACCCGGTCTTATTTTGAGGAAAACATGGGTATTAACTCTACCTTTATTGCAAGGTTACATCAACAAGTCTGCATTTATGAATATTGAATATTCATTTGAACTAGAGAGAGGTGATTGTATTGTACTATTAGCTTTTTATTGAAAAAAAAATGTGGGAGGCAACTTTTGTTTTGTATTTGTCTGATGTATTTTTGTTTCTTTTTAATCTGACCTTTTATTCCTCTCTACTCTGTCCTTTCCCCCTTTATGTTAGTTTGTATTTTAACATTTGTTTATAAAATATAGTCAAGATTTTTTTTTTTTTTTTTAAAGAATCTTCCAAGTCTGAAAAGGAAATCTCTCCCTCATCCCCTTTACAGTCCAAAAAACTAGGGAGGGATCTTCGCCTTGCTACATTCTCAATCCTTCTGCAGGCTCAGCTGCTTCTTATTTCAGCTGCCTCTTCTAGGTCATCCACGCCATGGTTGTCCCAAACATGTTTTTTCAGAAGGCAACTGGACTTTCTTTTTTTCCTGGAAGGGTTCTCATCCAAGATATTTCTTCACTGCCTGTTATCTGTTGCCTAGTCTGAGGCTCCTGTTTTCCAAGGTCATTCCCACATACCATTACAAATTCCTTCTGAATAGCTTGCCCAGCCATAACCCTGCAATTCCACAAGGAATTGCCTTACAATAACAAATTCCCATGAAGTCCAAACTACTGTAAGCTGCAAGTTTTATAACCCCACCAGAGACAAACTCCATGGAACTCCGTGGACTTATTTCTGATTAAGGATTGTGCTGCCAGAAACCAAAATAGTCCTTGGCTTTTGACTAAAAATGTAGTTGAGAGAATTTACTTCCAGACAAGTATTTATTTTTTGGACTTATATGTCTATGAAGATTCTCACAGTCATCCAGGTCATGGTTGCCTCAAAGGTGCTTTTTTTCAAAAGGCAACTGGGCTTTCTTTGTTTTTCCTTTCAGACATTTTGCTTCTCATTCAAGAAGCTTCTTTGTCAGTTTGGATTTATACGTTGCCATGAACATTGACACTTTCATTCTTGGTTCCCCTTCTCTGTATTTTTCATCTGTGAATGCAAAGTTCATAAAGAGGGAGAGAGAGAGAAAATATGGTAGCTTCAAGGCTTAAGGAGAATACAGTTCTGACTATTGCCAATAACTTCCTACTGAAAGGATAATTCATTGTGTAACTTAAAAAATAAAAAAAACCCTATCAAGTAGGATTTCTTGAGGAGTATCCATTTTTCAGCACCAGGGTATGTGAGCATGCTGTTCTTAAGAAAAACAGCTAGTATCTATACGTGCCAGATGACATTTTTGATAAGCCCTTTTGCAAAGTAGCTGTTACAAAAATAAAAGATTGGTGCTACGGGTGAAACAAATGTAACAGTATACTGTAGAACAGTGATGGTTCACCTTTTTTGGTGTCAAGTGCCCAAAACACACGTGTGTGTGCACGAATGCATGCGTGTGTGTCAGAACTCCCAAAATGCAATGTGAACGCCCCATGCATGTGCCACCTCCGCATACGTGTATGTCCCCTACGCATGCACCCCTCCCCATGCATGCACCCCCCCGCACATGCACCCCACCCTCCGTGCCCCATTTTGCCTTTCAGGTTGGTGCAGGAGGCTTTCCAGGCCCAAAATGGGGTGCAGGGGGGGTGCACAAGGTTCCAGGTTGGTGCAGGAGGCTTTCCAGGCCCAAAATGGGGGGCTCGTGCCCCATTTTGAGCCTGGAAAGCCTCCTGCACCAACCTGCAGCCCCCTGCATGTGCCCCCCACATGCATACAAGGCAGAGACCCAAAGACCACCTGGCTGGCGGAAAGCAATGAAACTGGGCTGGGGCAACAGCTGGCGTGCCCGTGGAGAGGGCTCTGCGTGCCACCTGTGGCACGCGTGCCATAGGTTCGCCATCAAGGCCATAGAATCTTCCAGGCTTTTTCTTTTCTGAAAATCTTGAGTCACCCAAAGGTTTTCCTGAAGACTTCTCTTCTGCATCATTGTCTGTGATATCTGGCCTAACTAATCCTGCCAAAGACGGTGCAACCCTAACCCATCATTCAGAGGAGCCATTTTGCATATTGATCCTGTTTTGGGTCTCTTCCAATCCAATTTCTTTCAACAGTCAGCCAGCATAACCTCTGATGAATAATGCTGGAAGCAGTAATTCAGCAGCACTGGAGGGCCCTGGGTTTCTTCTGCACTGTTCCCATGAGATATGGTATAAAGACAGCAGGACATTTTTCTTCTTACTGTATCATCGTCCTGACTTTTTGCTCACAGTAACATCAACTATCAGATTTGGTGGTAAAACTCCAAAGGAGAGCTGGAAAAATATCTCCGTTGGTTCACAAAAACAGAAACCATGGAGCTTTCAGATAATGTTGTCCAGATTTTAAGATATCATCTTAAAAAATGAAAACATCTAATAGTATACTGAACAGGAAGACAAATTATTTCCTCTGTTGTAGTTTGTGCATTTACTCATTTACTCAAATAATATATCTTTTTAATGTCACTTTTTAAAGCACAGCCCTCGAGTACTAAAATAAAATGAATGTCGTGCACTTTTCCAAAATCTTGATACATCATAAGCCTTGGTGGAACAGATCCAGTTAATAAAAATAAATGTCCATGATTCTCACATGCAATTATTCTTATTAGAAGAGATCCAGAGTTACTAGAGACGTAAGGCAAAATCCAAATGAATTTTGTTAGGCTTTCAGGATACTGGACGTTTAGTAATTTTTCTCTTTCAGTGAACAGAATATTTTTACCATTAGAGGGTCTCATAGGTTTTGTTATAAATGTTCACAATTCTTGATTTCAAAAGGGTGCTTTGAATTTCATTTAGTCTCCTTTTTTTTGATAGTAGGGGATAATTGGCATTATCATACCTGATTAAAAGAAAACATAGATCTCTCAGTTTTAGAAATGAACCATTCTATATACATACCCTCATTCCATTTGGACATACAGATAGCACAGGCATAAACCACTCAAGCACACATACTCTGTTTAAACAGCCTCTTTAAAACACCCTTCTTAGACAAAACAGCCTCCATTAACACCTACACAGCTAGTTGAAAGTCAGACTGGTGTCTGAGGATGGTCATTTTTCAAGTGGAGTGATAATATAGGAATAGGCTTGGGATAGTCCTTCTTCAGCAGTGATCCCTCCTTATTTCTAATTTCTCTATGCAGCCATTATACTGCACAGAACATGACCTTATCTCTGATTAGCTGCTAATTGGAAATACCAGCTTTCTCCTTTTCTTTGGGAGAAGGAGTTGCTATGAACCTAATCTTGTGAAGCTTCTTCTCCGGTAACATTGTATTGCTAACGAGGGCATACAAAACCTTTGCCAGACCAGTTCTTGAATACAGCTCATCTGCCTGGAATCCACGCTGTATATCGGACATTAACATGATTGAGCAGGTCCAGAGGTATTTCACGAGAAGAGTATTCCACTCATCTACTCACAATAGAATCCCTTATGCCACCAGACTTGAAATTCTGGGCTTGGACAATATGGAACTGCGCCACCTGTGGTCCGATGTAAGCATAGTACACAAAATTGTCTGCTACAACGTCATACCTGTCAACGACTTCTTCAGCTTCAACCACAATAATACATGGGCAAACAATCGATACAAACTCAAGATAAACCACTCCAAACTCGATTGCAGAAAATACGACTTCAGCAACAGAGTGGTCAATACCTGGAATGCTCTACCCGACTCTGTTGTTACAGCCTCAAACCCTCACAGCTTCAACCTCAAACTGTCTACCATGGACCTCACCCCATTCCTAAGAGGTCCATAAAGGGGGTGTGCATAAGCACACCAGTGTGCCTACCGTTCCTGTCTTACTGTGCCCATTTATCTGTACTTACTTCCTCTGTTTATGTTTATGTCTATACCTATACCTGCTATCTTGTACATGTTTGACAAATAAATAAATAAAATAAATATCAAAATTAGGTCTGGAGTTTGTAGGACACTGTATGCATTTCAGCAGGGCCTTAAGCCTGCAGCTTTGCCCTGATTTTCCTTCTAGTTTGACTCACTGCTTCAATTGCCTGAGTTGGTGAGTAGGGCATTCAGAGCTTAAGCATCATAGACTTATGGTTCTCCAGGTTCTGTTGAAAGACCTGAAGTAGAGAGAGTGCCTCTAGTGCTTCTCAGCTGGGCAACTTTATGATGTGTGGACTTCAACTCCCAGAATTGTCCAGTCAGCATGATGGCTAGGGAATTCTGGGAGCTGAAGTCCATACATCTTAATGCTGCCAAGGTTGAGAAAACTGGTCTAGTGAATGGATCTATCTATAGACGTACTGGTACTTCCCTGTAGACTTTTTTTTCTTCACTGTCCTCCACTTTTTTTTAACCCCTTTATGATGGCAAGGATTCAACCAGACCTGCCAATGTAGGCCATAAGCTTCCATTCTCTCTGATGTCAAAATTTGAAGCATATCAACCCCACTCTGACTGAAATGGTTAGCAAAAATGTCTCCAGCTGACATAGGTTATAGCTTGGATCAACTTGTGGCAACAACCAAGTGGTTATTGAAGAATTATATTTGATTTGAAACAGAACTGGGAGGGAGAGGCAGGGGGAGGAAAAACAGCAGTGAAAATACCGTGTGCCATATCGTTTAATTTGAGTTGTCTTAGCTTTTTTTATAACACTGAAACCAAGTCCAAAGTAATTTTATATTTTCAGCTCAAACTAATAAGAAAGTGATTTATTAGATTTTAAAGTATTTTTAGGTTGACTTGACATTTAGATAATATTGTTTTCTCTATCCATATGCTTGCCTTCTTAGAGAACTTGTAGGTCACCAACCTTTGTATTAAGCCTTTCATAATGGTAAAATTTATGTTCCAAGCCAATGATTTTTAAAAGTCATAAAGCTGTCAAAATTTATCATTAACCCTGTGAACATGAAAGAGTCCCTAGCCCAGCCCCACACAAGATTTCCTTGAAGTTCTGGGAAATCTCGGACTGGAATGCATTTGGTGACTTCAGGAAATAACGGATGTTCTCTCGAATGTTTTGCCAGGACAAGAAATCTCCCTAAGCACACACACACACACACACACAAAAGCTACAGACGGCACTTTCTTATTCGTAGTGTGCTGATGCCTTGTTCTTGATTGAAAAGCAGCATCGGGAAGAAGTCATTTTCATCAAAGAAGTCACAGGGGTGAGGTAGTGAATAGTCCTTCCTGTTCTTCATCGCTTCTTCATGGTGATGCCTTGTGTGAACTTTTGCCCCCTCGTTTGGGATGGGCTTTGAACTAATGTGATAAATATTGTAAAAATGTGTTGGAAAATTATGGCGGGTAATTTCCAGTTCTGTTGGCCCCCTTCACGCTCCCAGTCAATGCCTGTAACGTATCCAGATGAGAACGAAAACACAGGCCACTCAATTCAGCAAGCAACAGATATAACCTGAAGTTTCTTTATTAAATATCAGCAAATCTCAGAATAGTTAAACTGACACAAATAAGACAAAAGGCAGGCAAATGTAGGGGAATGAGAGAGAGAGAAAAAGAGAGAGAGGGGGAGAATCTTGAACAACAGGCAAGAATTCACATGATCTCTGTAGCCAGCTCTATCTATCAAAAAGGACAGATCTTTCCAGAGCCTCTGGAACAATACATGACAGCAGCACAAAAGAGACAGAAAGTATGACACCAGGTCCTTCTCTATTTGGCACCACAAAAGAAACAATCTGATAAATGGGGATAATGTATCCAACAGTCCTCTTCTCATCAGATCCAGGCACCAAATTGCGCACACGTCGTTTCGTGTTTCAAAGTCCAAGGCTTCTCACAGACTGAGGATGTGGTCCCTGAGCAGTGGCTTGATCAATGCATCTGGCCCCATCTCATCAGTTGAGCAGTACATCAGTTTTACTTGCCCTTTTTCTTATGTGTCCTTCACACAGTACAGTTTGACAGCCGTGTTTCATGTTGTATCCAAATATCTTTAGCTCGGGCAGTTTGTGTTTGCTCCCATTCCAAAATTTATCTTCACTTTTTCTTAGTAAATCATTTTCCAGATAAGTAGCTGTGTTAAGTCCTTTAGCCGCCTCCCTCCAATAATCTATGTGTCAGCCAAAAAGTGCCTTACTATTCTCAGCAGACTTTGCTGCATTCTTTCTACAATCCCATTTTGTTCCTGGCTGTAACTTAATTTTTAAAAATAATTTATTATTAATAATCGAGTTTTCTTTAAATTCCTAGTGCAATACTCACCCTGTTATTAGACCTTCACATCTTTATTTTTTGTTGACCTTCTACATAACCACAGTATACTTTGAATTTCTCAAATACTTGACTCTTATTAGTTAAGAGATGGTGCAAAACTACAATCAGTGCCAGTCAATGAACTTATTCTCCCACTCTTTGTTTTGATTGCAATGAGAGTACAAATGTCTGAAAAAAATAACTTACAACAGTTGGTTGGCTTGTTTGAATGCAACCCTGAGAAAAAGGGTTACTTTTTAAAAGCAATAATAACATTCAACTACCATTATTTCCTGCAAGGATGAACAATGCTAAGTGAAGTCTTAGCAATTGCTAAGACTTCATCTTTTATCTTCTTATTGATAGACTCATTTCTGTGACCAACTCTTCAATGCCATTTTCAAGGATCATTATTATCCATGCATGTATTTGCTCTAGGTTACATACAAATTAGCTCTAGGTTACAACAAATTAGGTTCATTGTGTTTTTCTTTTAACTTGGTAGCCTTTTGTAACAATGCAAAGTCTATTCTAATTTTCAGTCACAATTTTGCAACCATGTTATATAAAATAAACTAGATTTAATTAATTTGTACCCAAGTTCAGGTACGTAATATGTACAAGAACAATTCTTTGATTGTCAAAGAATAACTCCTAACAATTCTTTGATTGAATTATCAGACGGGTTCAGATTATTTTGTTTTAGTGTCTTCTGAATAGAGAGACATACCTTCCACTCAACTTTCATTCCCTGATCATTTCACTTTAATGAATTTTCTGAACATCAAAGTTGTTACAATATTTTGAGGATCAGACTCAATAATAAATTCAGAAGTAATTTCTTCAGTTAAAGAAGCATTTATTCATAATAGGCATTCTACTTATTCTGTCAGATTTACAGTGAGAAGCAAGCATGAGGTAAAAGCACTCTCTATTTATATCAAAGGGGAGGAGTCAAGGATGAGGGTGATTACATATGAATACATTAATGGAGGAGGAATAAGTTAACTCTTAATATCCTGTACATATATACATATCTCTTGTTATAGAATAAGGCATTTACTTATGACAAATCCCCCTCTAAATGCCGATTCGATATATAACAATGATTGCATTCGGATTCAGAAATATATAGTACTTGTAATTTTGAGGTCAAGTATTTGTGTTGTTTAGAAGGTAAAGGTTTAGTTAATATATCAGCTATTTGTTCTGAGGTTTCGCAGTGGATTGCTTTAATGAATCCATCCTGAGATAATTGTCTCACGTGTTTAAATTTGATATCTATATGTCTGGACCTTTGACCAATGGCGTCAGATCTTGATATTTCAATAGCTGCCTTATTATCTTCATGTATGACAAATGGTAATATTGGATTTTTCCAGATATCAGATAATAAATCATTAAACCACACTAAATTATTTGAGGCTTTAGATAAACAGACGTATTCTGCCTCTGTTGTGGAAGTCGCTACTAAATCTTGCTTCCCAGTGTACCAGAATATTGGACAATCATTTAAAAATAATACATAACCTGAGGTGCTCTTTCTACATTTGATGTCACCTGCCCAGTCTGCATCTGCGTAACTGGTGATAATAGGCTCTTTAACATTATTGGGTTCTAAGAGTAGGCAGAAATCTATGCTGTGCTTTAGATATCTTAGTATTCGTTTAACTGCTTCCCAATGATACATGAGTGGTTTACTTACATGTCTAGATAATAGATTAAGTGGTAGAGCTATATCAGGCCTGGTCCAATTAGATATATACAAGAGAGAACCAATAATTGATCTATACAATGTATTGTTCTCGAATTCAGGAGAAGATTCATCCATATTCCTTAGAAAATCAGTCTGCATAGGAGTATCACAGGGTTTGGCATCTCTTAAATTGCATTTTTCCAGAAGTTCTATAATTTTATCTCTCTGAGATAATCTGAATCCCTTTCTTGTCTTATTGATTTGAACTCCAAGGTATTTGTTTACCTTTCCTAGCGACTTTAAAGAGAAATGTTCACTTAGCTTGGATACAAATAAGTCTTTCTTTTCTTTATGTTTGCCTATATACAAAATATCATCCACATAGATTAACACAAATTCTAATGATTCACCTTCCCTTCTAACAAAAAAACAATTGTCTGCAGTTGTGGCTTTGAAATCCATATTTTTAAGCACGCTGACTAGACATTCATACCAACGCTTGCCGGATTGTTTTAATCCGTACAAGCTTTTGTTAAGTAACCAGGTCTCATCTCTGTTTGTACATTGGCTATGAGGTGCCCTTACATATATCTCTTTATCGAGTTTTGCATGTAAGTATGCAGTCTGTACGTCATATTGGAAGACATCAAGGTTGAGTATAGCTGCTATGACCAAAGCTGTCTTAACACTTTCAGTTCTTACAGTGGGAGAGTATGTGTCAGTGTAATCCTCAGGATATTTTTGAGCGTAACCTTGTGCGACTAATCTAGCTTTATATAATTTATTACCCTCTTCTAAATCTTTAATTTTGAATATCCATCTGGTGCCTATAATTGTCTTGTCCTTAGGTGCAGGGACTGGTGTGAATACACCTAATTCATGCAAGCTGTTCATTTCTCTTGTTATGGCTGATTCCCATTTTTCTCTCTCCTCCATGGGAAGTTTCAACACTTCCTCGTATGTGTTAGGTGTTGGTATCTCGTCATTCACACACATTATATAATCCTTATACTTATTAGGTAATTGGTTTCTGTTGCACCTGATTGTTCTTATTGGTATGCTCTCATTATCGTGTAGATATCTTGCTTCCTTTTTGGTTAATGAATCTGTTTTTATCCTGGTATGGTTACCTGTCCATGTTTTGTTTTTGTCATCATGTGTGTTATGTTCATGTTTCTCTCTCTCTATTCTGTCTTGTTGTTTAATGTTTGATTTCGTATTTTGGATTATCTCGTTAAGATGTATCTTAGACCAGTTGGCCTGTTCATGAAACACTGCTGTTCTTGAGACTATGAATTTGTTATTACTGTCAATGAATCTATATCCTTTTGTGCCTGTTTCGTATCCCATGAATCTGAGCCTTCTGGATACGTTATCTCCCTTACGTCTTAATTGTTTTGGTATGTGTACGTCTGCTGTAACTCCAAATATGTGCATGTGTGATATTTTTGGTTTCCTATTGTACATCACTTCATATGGTGTTTTATTTAGGATGCTAGACCAGGTCCTATTTTGGGTATAGTTTGAATATAGTAATGCTTCTGACCAGAATTGTTTTCCTAAACCAGCATCTTCTAATGTACATCTAATCATGGTTTGCAGTGTCGAGTTCTTTCGTTCTACTGTACCATTCTGAAAAGAAGAAAATGGGCTAGACGTGAAGTGTAGCATCCCTTTGTCTTTTATCCATTGTGAGAATTCTTTTGACATGAATTCGGATCCCCTATCTGTCATGATTTGTTTTATTTTGATATTGTGTTGTGTTTCTACACGTTTGTAAAATTCTTTGAATTTTTGGAAAGTTTCATCTTTGTGTTTTAAAGTAAAAACAAATCCATAACGGCTATAGTCGTCTACAATAGTTAGGAAATATCTTTTTTTGTATGTGATGGATGGTGTTAATGGGCCAACCAGATCCATATGTACCAGATCAAAAATTTGGTTAGAGGTTCTTGTTGCCCTCTTTGGTTTTGGGTTAGTTCTGAGTTTTGAGGATTTACATACTGAGCATTCCAAATAGTTTTTACAATCCTTTATTTTAACGCCATCAGCATGTTCAATCATTTTTTGTATTACAGGGAAACTTGCATGTCCCAATTTTCTATGCAACATGTGTGCACATTCATCATGAATTGGTTTGCCTATATTGGGCCTTCTGTTATTGTGTGTATCACTAGTGGGTGTGTCTTTGTGATTATAGTGTGTTTTGGGTTCTTCATTGTCATTGATGTTACTATGTTCACTGTCTATGTTAATGTCGTCATCAGTGTTTGCATTAATGTTATGCAACCATTTATCTTCTGTCACAAGAAAGGGTAGTCCCCCTTCGATAATCACACTATTCAATTTAGTCCCATCCTTTTCTAGTATTGCTTTTCCTCCAGAGAAGATTATATTTATGTTGAAATCTTGGCTTAATTTCACTGCACTAAGTATGTTATGTGATATTTCTGGTATCAACAATACCCCCTCTATTTTACCTAAACCAGGTATATTTACATTTCCTTTCCCTATGACTTGAACATTTTCTTGATTGGCTACTCTTATCATAAATTTATCATTTGTGAATGAAGACAGTATTTTCTTGTTATTTGTTGTATGATTGGTCGCCCCTGAATCTATGAGCCAAGCATTATTTTTTGAATTTTGTGTGATGACATTGTTATGTTTATCTAATCCATTTAATGATCCTGATTTTCTATCCCTTGAATTATCTCTATCCTTTCTGCGTTCTCTGTAGTTTGGGGAGTCCCTATATCTGTATCTATCAATAGATAATTGCCTGTCTTGATATCTACCCCTATAATCACGGTTTTGTCTTTCCCTATGAAACATGGGGCAATCTCCCTTAGAGTGTTTTCTGGATCCACAATTGTAACATTCAATTGTTTTTTGGTGATTCTCTTGGAAGGCTACTCCTTTTGCCTGTCTGTGTTCTGTGTATGCATTGTATCGACTTTTCCTCAAATTATCTTCAGCTATTAACTTATTTGACAGACTTTCTATGGATAAGTATCCTAGATTGATTGAGTCTAAGTGTGATATGTAGTTATCCCATGATGAATCTAATGAGTTAAGGATAACGCTTTTCATTGTCTGTTCTGATATTATTTCTCCTCTTAGATGTAATTCTGCTCTGATTTTGTTTAAGGATATTAAATGTTCACTTATGGTGATTCCAGATCTTAATTTGGCTGAAAAGAAATCTTTAGACATTCTAGTGGTTGTTGCTACACTTTCACTATGAAACAATTTAAACATGCATTGAATTATTTCTGAAACAGTAAGATTATGCTTAATACTGTAGTACATGGCAGGTGATATGCTAGAAATTATTAAATAGAATGCTCTGTGATGCAGGCAGTCTATTTTTAGATTCCAAGGTCTTTTGGGAGGATTGGTTATAAAAAATAATAAATTTTCTTTCATAAAGACAACCTGAATTTGTTGACACCATTCCTGTAAGTTGATGCCATCAATTCTAAGTTTTGGGAAATCATTAGGTAGATTCCCAATATTATTATTCCCACTACTTACAACTGTGGGTAGCCCATGGTCCTGTAGATGTTGAAAATTGCAGAATGGTGTGGGTATTCTGCTGATGAGCTTGAGAGGTTCTCCTTCTTCATAAAGTTCATTGTAGTTCTCTGTGTTCATCTGCGCATGCGCGTTGGTCATTTCTCTGCTGAAGCCGCTGGGAGAGGTTCTCTTTGCTGTAGCTCCCTCGTAGTGCTCTCCTTCTGATGATTCGGTCTCCGGCTCGATCTTGGGTGTTCTGCTGGCAGCTGTGGTTCGTCTCTTCTCTTTGGAGCTTTTTCGCTTGGGGTACTTTGTTCTTTGGATCGTTTGTGGTGTGGGGGAAAGTTCGCAGGGCCCTCTGGGTTCAGGCGTCATCATCATCGTTGTCCGGATCGAGTCGTGCAGGCTTAGAGGTGTCTGTTTATTTCTTCGTCTCTTTTGTATTTTTGTATTATGGGCTTTCATCGATTCTTTTGAAATTGTTAGATTTGAGCTAAATGTTTTAAATAGTTTTCTCATGGGCGTTTCGATTTCTAGTTCGGTGGAGGATTCTTCTGTATCTGTTTCTGATTCTTCAGAAGAATGAGTACATTTTTTGTTATTTTTTGTGTTTTTTCGCGCCAGAGTTTTTGAATGGTGCATTCTGATTGGTTCAGCCGTGTTCATTTCTGTTGCCGGTTGAAGAAAAGATGGCTGCCTTTCAAAATTTTGAGCGGGACTTCTGGTCTTGCTTCTGGTCATTTTTTCTTTCGTTGTAGGTTCGCTCACCATTTTTGTATTTTCGGGTTTGGCTTTTTCAATGTCTTTTTCTCTCGCTGCTCCGTTTTCTTCCAAGAAGCCTCGGAGTTCCGCAATGAGTTTGTGGTCATCTTTTTGAATTTTTATTAGCCTCAGTATCTCCGATCTGAGGTCTTTGTCTTTTATTTCGTTCTCTTCTTGGTTGTCGGTTTCATCTGCTGTTTCTTCAATGTCTGTGGTGTTATCTTCAGATTCTTTGATTGTTATATTTATTGGTTCGTCGATCATTTCTTGATCTGTTTTTGTTTCTTTATCATTTGCCCTGGTATTGGGTCTTTCTTTTTTATTCTTGAGGTTTTCTTTCTTAGGCATATTGGATTTTATTGAGTCAGTTCAACCATCGACTGCTACCAGTTTGTTACAATATTTTGAGGATCAGACTCAATAATAAATTCAGAAGTAATTTCTTCAGTTAAAGAAGCATTTATTCATAATAGGCATTCTACTTATTCTGTCAGATTTACAGTGAGAAGCAAGCATGAGGTAAAAGCACTCTCTATTTATATCAAAGGGGAGGAGTCAAGGATGAGGGTGATTACATATGAATACATTAATGGAGGAGGAATAAGTTAACTCTTAATATCCTGTACATATATACATATCTCTTGTTATAGAATAAGGCATTTACTTATGACAAAAGTATTACATTCATTCCTAAGTGTACATCAAGGGCGAAATCCAGGAGGTTCTGACAGGTTCTGGAGAACCGGTAGCGGAAATTTTAAACAGTTCGGAGAACCGGCAAATACCACCTCTGGCTGGCCCCAGATTTTGCAGTATCCTTTCCCTGCCATGCCACCAAGCCATGCCCACAAAACCACACCACGCCCACCAAGCCACACCCACAGCACCGGTAGTAAAAAAAAATTGGATTTCACCACTGGTGTACATGTGTCTGTCCAACTTGTCTCAGATTTCCTTTTTTGAAGGATAATTTTTGTCAAGCTCAACCTCAGAATTGTTTTAGACTTAAGTATTCTATCCTTTTTCATCTGACTTAGTCTATGACAGTGACAGCTAACCTTTTTGCCATCGCGTGCCAAAAGCGGGGGATTGTGTGTGGGGGGGGTTGCATGCATACGTGCCCACACCCATAATTCAATGCACTCTGCCTCCCCATGCATGCGCGCATGACCCCCTCGCACTCCCCCCACTTTTGACATGCGATGGCACAGTGGGCTCGTTTTTTACCCGCCCCAGGCTCCAGGTGCTTTCTTGGAGGCCAGAAACAGACTGTTTCCCGACTTCTGGTGGGACTGGAAATTATTTGGCTGGCGGGCGCATGCGCACTGGAGCTGATCTAGGACAATGCTCGCGTGCCCACAGATATGGCCCCGTGTGCCGCCTGTGGCACGCGTGCCATAGGTTCGCCATCATGGGTCTATGACTTCTGGTCATAGTGTCTCCAACATCTCTGAAGGGTCCAGCTTCTCAGATAGTGCTGCCAACTTGATGTTTCAGATGCAATAATCTTTCCCATCTTCAAGCATGACTTTTTTCTGGTCCTGATCTCACTGCAATTTTCAAAACTTATGACTAGTTTTGAAGGCACAAAAAAGAAATAGTCTCCAGTTGGGGTGTTTTAAATTCTGGGGAGTAACCAAAAAGTGTAGGCTCCGATAGCTGGTTCTGCTGTATACATAAGCAAGTGTGTAAACAATATTAATGGGATGTTTGGTGACTGGGGTGCTTTCGGTACTTAGCTTATTTATGGCTCTTTGCTAGGCCCATAAGCTTTTGTTTGGAAATTACTATAAAAACCAGTTAAGTTTGCACCTGGCACACTCCCAATCAATTTCTTTGTTCAGATTAGAGGTGCTCAATCCACCTAATAAAAAAAAAAGTGTAGCCTGTTGTTTATTTATTAAACACCAGCAGCATCAAAAAGGTGAACTGGAAAAACTAAGACAAAAGGCAAGTAAAGAAATGGACAGGTGTGTGGTAGAAAGAGATGAACAACAGAAAAAATATATTTATATATTTATATTCATCTCTCTCTCTCTTGCTCATCTATCATCTCTTTCATCTCTCATCTCTCATTTATCTGTCTATTGTCTGTCTATCTATCTATCTATCTATCTATCTATCTATCTATCTATCTATCTATCTATCTATCCTGTGTGCACAATTATTAGACAAGTGAGTATTTTGACAATATCATCGTTTTTATGCATATTTTCCACCTCCAAGCTGTATAAAACTTGAATGCTTAGTGGACATAAGCATATCAGATGATGTGCGTAATGAAGGAAGGTGTGACCTAAGGAGATCAATTCAACACCCTATATCCGTGATGGCGAACCTATGGCACATGTGCCACAGGTGGCATGCTGAGCCATATCAGTGGGCACACAAGCATTGCCCTAGCTCAGCTATGGCGAACATGTGCGAGCCAGCCAACTGATCTTCGGGCCTCCTGGGCCCACCGGAAGTCGGGAAACGGGCCATTTCCTGCCTCCAGAGGGCCTCCGGGTAGGGTGGGGAAGGCTGTTTTTGCCCTCCCCAGACTCCAAGAAAGCCTCTGGAGCCTGGAGAGAGCAAAAAATGGGCTTATGGGCCCACCGTGCCATCGCGTGCCAAAAGCAGGGGGAGTGCAGGGGGGTCGCATACATATGCGTGGGGGGCAGGGTGCATTAAATTATGGGTGTGGGTGCACACACCCGTGACAACCCCCCCCGCGCTCCCTCTGCTTTTGGCACGCGATGGCAAAAAGGTTAGCCATCACTGCCCTATATCAAGGTGTGCATAATTATTAGGCAGTTTATTTTCCTCCGGCAAAATGGGCCAAAAAAGAGATGTAACTGACTCTGAAAATTCAAAAATTGTAAAAAGTCTTTCAGAGGGATGCAGCACTCTTGAAATTGCTAAGATATTGGGGCGTGATCACAGAACCATGTTGCAAATAGTCAACAGAGTCGCAAGAAATGTGTTGAGAAAAAAAGACGCACATTAATTGCCAAAGATTTGAGAAGAATCAAACGTGAAGCTACCAGGGACCAGGGGTGAAATTCAAAATTTTTCCCTACTGGTTCTGTGGGCATGGCTTGGTGGGCATGGCAGGGAAAGGATACTATAAAATCTCCATTCCCACCCCACTCCAGGGGAAGGATACTGCAAAATCTCCATTTCCACCCCACTCTGGGGCCAGCCAAATAAATGCAAATAAATGAGTGAGATGGGCAATTTTTCATTTTTCATTTAATTGCATAATAATTCTGCATAATAATTCTGCATAATATCTATGTATGCACTAATTGCGCACATATAGATATTCTCCTAAGAAAGCCAAAACCTCACTTTGACTTTCTTAAATATTCAGGTTTTAGGTTTATTAATATTTTGGATTGACTGAGAGCACTGTAGTAGTTCAATAATAAAATTAATCCTCCAAAATACGACTTGCCTAATAATTGTGCACACAGTCTATCTATCTATCTATCTATCTATCTATCTATCTATCTATCTATCTATCTATCATCTATCTATCAATCATCTATGTACTAATAATAATCTTTCCAGAAACAATGCTATGGTTATTCCAAAGATGCTTTTTTTTCAAGAGCGAACTGGACTTTCTGGTTTTCCTTTGAAAACATTTTACTTCTCATCCAAGAAGCTTCTTCAGCTCTGAGATGAGAAGTGACACATCTTCAAAGAAAAACCAAAAAGTCCAGTTTCTTCTTGAAAAAAACACCTTTGGGACAACCATGACCTGGATGACTGAGAATCTCCATAGACAATACTGTGAATAATTAGCATAAACAGTCCAAAGGGAGTTGCCTTTGTTATTTCAGTGTTAATCTTATATGTACTTAATAATTGCAATATACAGATGGAAAGTAGAACAACAGGTGATCTCTATTATACTACCAATAGTACAATTTGGTCAAGGTGATGATTTAAGCAACCAATTGCTCATACTAAAAAACAGCTCTATCATTTCTAATCAGATAAACAAAATTAATAATAAACACTATTGCAATATGGGGAAAAATGACTAGCAAATCTAGATGTCTAGATGTCTAATGGATGGACAATCAATTCCGCAGGAAGTCTAAAACTATTTTATGGAAATTGGCTATTTCACAAACTCTCACAAGCCTGATTGTGCTGTACCCTCTCCTCCTCCTCCTTATATTTCAGTGAATTAGGGAATTCAGTGAATTAGGGAGATTTATACCTGAGCCCTTCTGAATGTTAGCTCATTGTTTTGGGCTCAAAAATGCTTTAACTCCTTTCACTTCAGCAAGAGCTCCCACATATTTCTATCAAAGTTATCTTCCCAACTGTCCACACTTACTGTCTGTACTAAATGATAATTTGAGGACAATGTGGAATTGACTTTGAAATTATATGTGGAAGATTTTCTTTTTTTAAAGCAAAATACTAGAGGGGTACAGAACCTTCTATTTTCACCCTGCACCAGGGGTGAAATGCTCCCGGTTCGGACCGGATCGCCTGATCCGGTAGCGATGGAGGCAGGTGGTTCGGAGAACCGGTAGCAAAAATCCCCCCCCCATGCCCAGCTGAGCCGCACAATCATCAGAGGCTTTTAAAAAAACTTTTAAAAGCATTTTTTCTACAACCTCTTTGGCCAAAAAATGTTTTTAAAAGTAAAAAAAAAAAAGCTTCTGATGATCGTGAGGCTCAGCTGGGATCGTCAAAGGCTTTTAAAAGAAAAAAAACCTCTTTTTTTCTTTTAAATGCCTCTGATAATCCAAGCTGAGTTGCCTGATCAGCAGACGTTTTTTTAAAAAGCCTCTGTCGATCAGGCAACTCAGCTGGGATCGTCAGAGCCTTTTGAAAGCATTTTTTTTTTTACAAAAATGGTTTCCAAAAAATGGTTTTAAAAGTAAAAAAAAAAAAATTGGCCATGCCCACCCAGTCACATTACCCCCCAAGCCATGCCCACAGAACCGGTAGTAACAAATTTTAGATTTCACCACTGCCCTGCACTCCTTCCCCCTCTTATCTTTGCTCCTTCCCCTTTTTATCACTCCCTACATCCCATGAATATACAAGCTTTGGAATGTGACATGTCAATTGCTGAGCACATACCTTGTGTTTCCATCTTTCTCAGCCCTAACTCCCATCTTCAGCCTTTAAAATCCATTCATGTTAATTCAACCCCCTTTCATATGCCCCCTTTGAGCTGGCTTGAAGTAAGCTGTGTTTTCTGCTTGTCATCAAGGTAACTATCATTATATGGGCCTTACTTTTTTGGCTTCTTGCTTATGTAAAATTGGTTGGGTGTTACTGTGTCTTAAGCCTACGGTTCAAAATGTCAAATTGAGAGTTTGCTGGAGCTGTGAGGTTCAGGGAGATTGGCCTGAACTCAGCTGTTTGCTTTGCTGATCTCATACCAGCTGGATCTGTGACATTAAGATGTCAATAGCACAACAGGATTTATCTCACTGTTTCACCATTGACATCATCCTTTGAAGATATGGGCAATTGCCTCTCTTGACACATCAAGATGTATTTCTTCCTTTGTAAAATGTCATTAGTGGAAGGCCAAATGGTTTGAATTTAGTTGGTCCTCTATGGGTATGCTTTTTTTTTTTTAAACGTAATTACAAAGATACATTTCCAATTGATTTTTTTTTTAAAGAAAAAAGTTTAGGTCTGTTCCCCAAAGACAGTCATCTAAAATTAATAGTTTACTCATTCTACTGAGTTGTTGGGGAAAAAAGGAAGCATGATCACAGGAAATTAAGGTCTCTTCTGTTATTCATAGAACATGTAATTCAGGATCGAATCTATGAAACGGATGCATTTACTTCACTCTCCCTCCCATTTTTTTTTTTAAAGTGTTTCCCTCCTGAAATCCATACATCTTTATGTGGTTGATGTTGAGAGGCACTGGTCTAAATACAGGATGTTTGGCTATGTGACCTGACCAAATCTCTTCATGCAATCTTAGGGAACTTTAAAAGATTGGAACCTGCCTCTATATTTTCAATACCTTTGTTGTAATCTTCTGTAGGTCAGTCCTGATGAAGAAGGACATGTTATGCATGTTTTCAACAGGTTAAAAAAAAGAGGCTTAGAAATAGTGTTCTGATATAATGCCAGTAAAAAGTTCTTGGTTTGTAACATTACAATTGTTTGAGAAGATAGGCCTCAGAATTCAGCGCAGTCTTCCTAAACTTGCCGTACATTTAGTGATCCAATGTATTTTATGTATTGATTAATAAATATGCTTAATGTGTTCCCCATCTCACTTGGAATATATATATATATATATAAAGTTTGAATAATGTAAAACTATCCTGAAAGGGTTTTCAAAGAAACTTTAACCTTGAAGAGGAACATTACTGACTCTTGCAGTGTGACAAATAATGGAGAAAGAGGGTAAGTGATCCCCAGTGGTGTCAAACTGGCAGTCCATGGGCCTGATGTGTCATGTGCAGGCCAAACCCACCCCGGCTCTGCGAAGGGAAAAAACATCATGAAATGTCACGTGATGGCAATGTCACGTGGCGAGTTTGACACCCGTGTACTACTGAGTGGCACTACTGATCTCACTCAACAAAGGAATCCAGGTATTCTGCTGGTTTATCAAGATCCCCACATTAAAAAAAAAAAAGAAAGAGAAGGAAATTACATTCCAAGCTGACCGATTGATCAGTCTAGGGGACTAAGAATTGAGAGACTTGTGGGATTATGGCAGGATATTAAATAAATATTCCAATGTAAAACAGAGGACCTGGTCTTCCTTGCAACCAAAGCTAAAGTGTATGTTTTGCGCAGCAACTCAAGCAGACTTGCCAAGCCATTAGCAGCTGAGCCAAATATTGTCCCTGATCATACCATCCCCAGGTTCATCACAAAGCTGCTATTGATTGTCCAGATGCAAAACATTGTGCTTCCAACAAGAACAACTCACCAATAGAGGAGAATATATGTAGGTTAGGGTTGAATTGGGGAGTCCTTGGTAGTTTCTGAA